>NW_022610511.1:0-94483 GCF_000309985.2 Brassica rapa
TTATGTATGCCAAATCAAGCTTCTCACAAAGTGATCATCCTGGTTTGATTGGAACGACAAAGAAGCTGTGCTATTCCCAAACTGGGAAACTGGAATCACCTGATTTGAAAGTGGATAACTTCTTCTTCCCAAACTCCTATGAGATTTATTCAACTTCCTGGTCATTCTCCACCACTTTATGTATCCAAATCAAGCTTCTCACAAAGTGATTCATCCTGGTTTGATTGGAACGACGAAGAAGCTGTCCTATTCCCAAACTGGGAAACTGGAATCACCTGATTTGAAAGTGGGATAACTTCTTCTTCCCAACTCCTATGAGATTTATTCAACTTCCTGGTGATTCTCCACCACTTTATGTATTCAAATCAAGCTTCTTACAAAGAGATTCATCCTGGTTTGATTGGAACGACGAAGAAGCTGTGCTATTCTCAAACAGGAAACTAGAATCACCTGATTTTAAAGTGGGATCACTTCTTCATCCCAACTCCTATGAGATTTATTCAACTTCCTGGTGATTCTCCACCACTTTATGTATCCAAATCAAGCTTCTCACAAAGAGATTCATCCTGGTTTGATTGGAACGACGAAAAAGCTGTCATATTCCGAAACTGGGAAACTGGAATCACCTGATGTGAAAGTGGGATAACTTCTTTTCGCCAAGTCCTATGAGATTTATTCAACTTCCTGGTGATTCTCCACCACTTTATGTATCCAAATCAAGCTTCTCACAAAGAGATTCATCCTGGTTTGATTGGAACGACGAAGAAGCTGTGCTATTCCCAAACTGGGAAACTGGAATCACCTGATTTGAAAGTGGGATAACTTCTTCATCCAACTCCTATGAGATTTATTCAACTTCCTGGTGATTCTCCACCACTTTATGTATCCAATCAAGCTTCTCACAAAGTGATTCATCCTGGTTTGATTGGACGACGAAGAAGCTGTCCTATTCCCAAACTGGGAAACTGGAATCACCTGATTTGAAAGTGGATAACTTCTTCTGCCAACTCCTATGAGATATTCAAACTTCTGGTGATTCTCCACCACTTTATGTATTCAAATCAAGCTTCTCACAAAGTGATTCATCCTGGTTTGATTGAACGACGATGAAGCTGTGCTACTCCAAACTGGGAAACTGGAATCACCTGATTTGAATGTGGGATAACTTCTTCATCCCAACTCCTATGAGATTTATTCAACTTCCTGGTGATTCTCCACCACTTTATGTATCCAAATCAAGCTTCTCACAAAGTGATTCATCCTGGTTTGATTGGAACGACGAAGAAGCTGTCCTATTCCCAAACTGGGAAACTGGAATCACCTGATTTGAAAGTGGGATAACTTCTTCATGCCAACTCCTATGAGATTTATTCAACTTCCTGGTGATTCTCCACCACTTTATGTATCCAAATCAAGCTTCTCACAAAGAGATTCATCCTGGTTTGATTGGAACGACGAAAAAGCTGTCCTATTCCCAAACTGGGAAACTGGAATCACCTGATTTGAAAGTGGGATAACTTCTTCATCCCAACTCCTATGAGATTTATTCAACTTCCTGGTGATTCTCCACCACTTTATGTATCCAAATCAAGCTTCTCACAAAGTGATTCATCCTGGTTTGATTGGAACGACGAAAAAGCTGTCCTATTCCCAAACTGGGAAACTGGAATCACCTGATTTGAAAGTGGGATAACTTCTTCTTCCCAACTCCTATGAGATTTATTCAACTTCATGGTGATTCTCCACCACTTTATGTATCCAAATCAAGCTTCTCACAAAGTGATTCATCCTGGTTTGATTGGAACGAAGAAGAAGCTGTGCTATATCCCAAACTGGGAAACTGGAATCACCTGATTTGAAAGTGGGATAACTTCTTCATCCCAACTCCTATGAGATTTATTCAACTTCCTGGTGATTCTCCACCACTTATGTATCCAAATCAAGCTTCTCACAAAGTGATTCATCCTGGTTTGATTGGAACGACGAAGAAGCTGTGCTATTCCCAACTGGGAAACTGGAATCACCTGATTTGAAAGTGGGATAACTTCTTCTTCCCAACTCCTATGAGATTTATTCAACTTCCGTGTGATTCTCCACCACTTTATGTATCCAAATCAAGCTTCTCACAAAGAGATTCATCCTGGTTGATTGGAACGACGAAGAAGCTGTCCTATTCCCAAACTGGGAAACTGGAATCATGTGAAAGTGGATAACTTCTTCATCCAACTCCTATGAGATTTATTCAACTTCCTGGTCATTCTCCACCACTTTATATCCAAATCAAGCTTCTCACAAAGAGATTCATCCTGGTTTGATTGGAACGACGAAGAAGCTGTCCTATTCCCAAACTGGAAACTGGAATCACCTGATTGAAAGTGGGATAACTTCTTCATCCCAACTCCTATGAGATTTATTCAACTTCCTGGTGATTCTCCACCACTTTATGTATCCAAATCAAGCTTCTCACAAAGTGATTCATCCTGGTTTGATTGGAACGACGAAGAAGCTGTCATATTCCCAAACTGGGAAACTGGAATCACCTGATTTGAAAGTGGGATAACTTCTTCATCCCAACTCCTATGAGATTTATTCAACTTCATGGTGATTCTCCACCACTTTATGTATCCAAATCAAGCTTCTCACAAAGAGATTCATCCTGGTTTGATTGGAACGACGAAGAAGCTGTGCTATTCCCAAACTGGGAAACTGGAATCACCTGATTTGAAAGTGGGATAACTTCTTCTTCCCAACTCCTATGAGATTTATTCAACTTCCTGGTGATTCTCCACCACTTTATGTATCCAAATCAAGCTTCTCACAAAGAGATTCATCCTGGTTTGATTGGAACGACGAAGAAGCTGTCCTATTCCCAAACTGGGAAACTGGAATCACCTGATTTGAAAGTGGGATAACTTCTTCATCCCAACTCCTATGAGATTTATTCAACTTCATGGTGATTCTCCACCACTTTATGTATCCAAATCAAGCTTCTCACAAAGTGATTCATCCTGGTTTGATTGGAACGACGAAGAAGCTGTGCTATTCCCAAACTGGGAAACTGGAATCACCTGATTTGAAAGTGGGATAACTTCTTCATCCCAACTCCTATGAGATTTATTCAACTTCCTGGTGATTCTCCACCACTTTATGTATCCAAATCAAGCTTCTCACAAAGAGATTCATCCTGGTTTGATTGGATTGACGAAGAAGTTGTCCTATTCCCAAACTGGGAAACTGGAATCACCTGATTTGAAAGTGGGATAACTTCTTCTTGCCAACTCCTATGAGATTTATTCAACTTCATGGTCATTCTCCACCACTTTATGTATCCAAATCAAGCTTCTCACAAAGAGATTCATCCTGGTTTGATTGGAACGACGAAAAAGCTGTCCTATTCCCAAACTGGGAAACTGGAATCACCTGATGTGAAAGTGGGATAACTTCTTCATCCCAACTCCTATGAGATTTATTCAACTTCCTGATTATTCTCCACCACTTTATGTATCCAGATCAAGCTTCTCACAAAGAGATTCATCCTTGTTTGATTGGATTGACGAAGAAGTTGTCTATTCCCAAACTGGGAAACTGGAATCACCTGATTTGAAAGTGGGATAACTTCTTCATCCCAACTCCTATGAGATTTATTCAACTTCCTGGTGATTCTCCACCACTTTATGTATCCAAATCAAGCTTCTCACAAAGTGATTCATCCTGGTTTGATTGGAACGACGAAGAAGCTGTGCTATTCCCAAACTGGGAAACTGGAATCACCTGATTTGAATGTGGGATAACTTCTTCATCCCAACTCCTATGAGATTTATTCAACTTCCTGGTGATTCTCCACCACTTTATGTATCCAAATCAAGCTTCTCACAAAGAGATTCATCCTGGTTTGATTGGATTGACGAAGAAGTTGTCCTATTCCCAAACTGGGAAACTGGAATCACCTGATTTGAAAGTGGGATAACTTCTTCTTGCCAACTCCTATGAGATTTATTCAACTTCATGGTGATTCTCCACCACTTTATGTATCCAAATCAAGCTTCTCACAAAGTGATTCATCCTGGTTTCATTGGAACGACGAAAAAGCTGTCATATTCCCAAACTAGGAAACTGGAATCACCTGATGTGAAAGTGGGATAACTTCTTCATCCCAACTCCTATGAGATTTATTCAACTTCCTGGTCATTCTCCACCACTTTATGTATCCAAATCAAGCTTCTCACAAAGTGATTCATCCTGGTTTGATTGGAACGACGAAGAAGCTGTCCTATTCCCAAACTGGGAAACTGGAATCACCTGATTTGAAAGTGGGATAACTTCTTCATCCCAACTCCTATGAGATTTATTCAACTTCCTGGTGATTCTCCACCACTTTATGTATCCAAATCAAGATTCTCACAAAGAGATTCATCCTGGTTTGATTGGAACGACGAAGAAGCTGTCCTATTCCCAAACTGGGAAACTGGAATCACCTGATTTGAAAGTGGGATAACTTCTTCATCCCAACTCCTATGAGATTTATTCAACTTCCTGGTGATTCTCCACCACTTTATGTATCCAAATCAAGCTTCTCACAAAGTGATTCATCCTGGTTTGATTGGAACGACGAAGAAGCTGTCCTATTCCCAAACTGGGAAACTGGAATCACCTGATTTGAAAGTGGGATAACTTCTTCATCCCAACTCCTATGAGATTTATTCAACTTCCTGGTGATTCTCCACCACTTTATGTATCCAAATCAAGCTTCTCACAAAGTGATTCATCCTGGTTTGATTGGAACGACGAAGAAGCTGTGCTATTCCCAAACTGGGAAACTGGAATCACCTGATTTGAAAGTGGGATAACTTCTTCTTGCCAACTCCTATGAGATTTATTCAACTTCCTGGTGATTCTCCACCACTTTATGTATCCAAATCAAGCTTCTCACAAAGAGATTCATCCTGGTTTGATTGGAACGACGATGAAGCTGTGCTATTCCCAAACTGGGAAACTGGAATCACCTGATTTGAAAGTGGGATAACTTCTTCATCCCAACTCCTATGAGATTTATTCAACTTCCTGGTGATTCTCCACCACTTTATGTATCCAAATCAAGCTTCTTACAAAGAGATTCATCCTGGTTTGATTGGAACGACGAAGAAGTTGTCCTATTCCCAAACTGGGAAACTGGAATCACCTGATTTGAAAGTGGGATACCTTCTTCTTGCCAACTCCTATGAGATTTATTCAACTTCCTGGTGATTCTCCACCACTTTATGTATCCAAATCAAGCTTCTTACAAAGAGATTCATCCTGGTTTGATTGGAACGACGAAGAAGCTGTGCTATTCCCAAACTGGGAAACTGGAATCACCTGATTTGAAAGTGGAATAACTTCTTCATCCCAACTCCTATGAGATTTATTCAACTTCCTGGTGATTCTCCACCACTTTATGTATCCAAATCAAGCTTCTCACAAAGTGATTCATCCTGGTTTGATTGGAACGACGAAGAAGCTGTGCTATTCCCAAACTGGGAAACTGGAATCACCTGATTTGAAAGTGGGATAACTTCTTCCTCCCAACTCCTATGAGATTTATTCAACTTCCTGGTGATTCTCCACCACTTTATGTATCCAAATCAAGCTTCTCACTAACTGATTCATCCTGGTTTGATTGGAACGACGAAGAAGCTGTCCTATTCCCAAACTGGGAAACTGGAATCACCTGATTTGAAAGTGGGATAACTTCTTCATCCCAACTCCTATGAGATTTATTCAACTTCCTGGTGATTCTCCACCACTTTATGTATCCAAATCAAGCTTCTTACAAAGAGATTCATCCTGGTTTGATTGGAACGACGAAGAAGCTGTCTTATTCCCAAACTGGGAAACTGGAATCACCTGATTTGAAAGTGGGATAACTTCTTCTTGCCAACTCCTATGAGATTTATTCAACTTCCTGGTGATTCTCCACCACTTTATGTATCCAAATCAAGCTTCTCACAAAGAGATTCATCCTGGTTTGATTGGAACGACGAAGAAGCTGTCCTATTCCCAAACTGGGAAACTGGAATCACCTGATTTGAAAGTGGGATAACTTCTTCTTGCCAACTCCTATGAGATTTATTCAACTTCCTGGTGATTCTCCACCACTTTATGTATCCAAATCAAGCTTCTCACAAAGTGATTCATCCTGGTTTGATTGGAACGACGAAGAAGCTGTCCTATTCCCAAACTGGGAAACTGGAATCACCTGATTTGAAAGTGGGATAACTTCTTCATCCCAACTCCTATGAGATTTATTCAACTTCCTGGTGATTCTCCACCACTTTATGTATCCAAATCAAGCTTCTCACAAAGAGATTCATCCTGGTTTGATTGGAACGACGAAGAAGCTGTCCTATTCCCAAACTGGGAAACTGGAATCACCTGATTTGAAAGTGGGATAACTTCTTCATCCCAACTCCTATGAGATTTATTCAACTTCCTGGTGATTCTCCACCACTTTATGTATCCAAATCAAGCTTCTCACAAAGAGATTCATCCTGGTTTGATTGGAACGACGAAAAGCTGTCCTATTCCCAAACTGGGAAACTGGAATCACCTGATTGAAAGTGGGATAACTTCTTCATCCCAACTCCTATGAGATTTATTCAACTTCCTGGTGATTCTCCACCACTTTATGTATCCAAATCAAGCTTCTCACAAAGTGATTCATCCTGGTTTGATTGGAACGACGAAGAAGCTGTCCTATTCCCAAACTGGGAAACTGGAATCACCTGATTTGAAAGTGGGATAACTTCTTCATCCCAACTCCTATGAGATTTATTCAACTTCCTGGTGATTCTCCACCACTTTATGTATCCAAATCAAGCTTCTCACAAAGTGATTCATCCTGGTTTGATTGGAACGACGAAGAAGCTGTGCCTATTCCCAAACTGGGAAACTGGAATCACCTGATTTGAAAGTGGGATAACTTCTTCATCCCAACTCCTATGAGATTTATTCAACTTCCTGGTGATTCTCCACCACTTTATGTATCCAAATCAAGCTTCTCACAAAGAGATTCATCCTGGTTTGATTGGAACGACGAAAAGCTGTGCTATTCCCAAACTGGGAAACTGGAATCACCTGATTTGAAAGTGGGATAACTTCTTCATCCCAACTCCTATGAGATTTATTCAACTTCCTGGTGATTCTCCACCACTTATGTATCCAAATCAAGCTTCTCACAAAGAGATTCATCCTGGTTTGATTGGAACGACGAAGAAGTTGTCCTATTCCCAAACTGGGAAACTGGAATCACCTGATTTGAAAGTGGGATAACTTCTTCTTCCCAACTCCTATGAGATTTATTCAACTTCCTGGTCATTCTCCACCACTTTATGTATCCAAATCAAGCTTCTCACAAAGAGATTCATCCTGGTTTGATTGGAACGACGAAGAAGCTGTCCTATTCCCAAACTGGGAAACTGGAATCACCTGATTTGAAAGTGGGATAACTTCTTCATCCCAACTCCTATGAGATTTATTCAACTTCCTGGTCATTCTCCACCACTTTATGTATCCAAATCAAGCTTCTCACAAAGGGATTCATCCTGGTTTAATTGGAAAGACGAAGAAGCTGTGGTATTCCCAAACTGGGAAACTGGAATCACCTGATTTGAAAGTGGGATAACTTCTTCTCCCAACTCCTATGAGATTTATTCAACTTCTGGTGATTCTCCACCACTTTATGTATCCAAATCAAGGTTTTCACAAAGTGATTCAACTTGGTTTGATTGGAACGACGAAGAAGCTGTGCTATTCCCAAACTGGGAAACTGGAATCACCTGATTTGAAAGTGGGATAACTTCTTCATCCCAACTCCTATGAGATTTATTCAACTTCCTGGTGATTCTCCACCACTTTATGTATCCTAATAAAGCTTTTCACAAAGTGATTCATCCTGGTTTGATTGGAACGACGAAGAAGCTGTCCTATTCCCAAACTGGGAAACTGGAATCACCTGATTTGAAAGTGGGATAACTTCTTCATCCCAACTCCTATGAGATTTATTCAACTTCCTGGTGATTCTTCACCACTTTATGTATCCAAATCAAGCTTCTCATAAAGTGATTCATCCTGGTTTGATTGGAACGACGAAGAAGCTGTGCTATTCCCAAACTGGGAAACTGGAATCACCTGATTTGAAAGTGGGATAACTTCTTCATGCCAACTCCTATGAGATTTATTAAACTTCCTGGTGATTCTCCACCACTTTATGTATCCAAATCAAGCTTCTCACAAAGTGATTCATCCTGGTTTGATTGGAATGACGAAAAAGCTGTCCTATTCCAAACTGGGAAACTGGAATCACCTGATTTGAAAGTGGGATAACTTCTTCATCCCAACTCCTATGAGATTTATTCAACTTCCTGGTGATTCTCCACCACTTTATGTATCCAAATCAAGCTTCTCACAAAGATTCATCCTGGTTTTGATTGGAACGACGAAGAAGCTGTGCTATTCCCAAACTGGGAAACTGGAATCACCTGATTTGAAAGTGGGATAACTTCTTCATCCCAACTCCTATGAGATTTATTCAACTTCCTGGTGATTCTCCACCACTTTATGTATCCAAATCAAGCTTCTCACAAAGTGATTCATCCTGGTTTGATTGGATTGACGAAGAAGTTGTCCTATTCCCAAACTGGGAAACTGGAATCACCTGATTTGAAAGTGGGATAACTTCTTCTTGCCAACTCCTATGAGATTTATTCAACTTCCTGGTGATTCTCCACCACTTTATGTATCCAAATCAAGCTTCTCACAAAGAGATTCATCCTGTTTTGATTGGAACGACGAAGAAGCTGTCCTATTCCCAAACTGGGAAACTGGAATCACCTGATTTGAAAGTGGGATAACTTCTTCATCCCAACTCCTATGAGATTTATTCAACTTCCTGATGATTCTCCACCACTTTATGTATCCAAATCAAGCTTCTCACAAAGAGATTCATCCTGTTTGATTGGATTGACGAAAGAAGTTGTCCTATTCCCAAACTGGGGAAACTGGAATCACCTGATTTGAAAGTGCAACTATTTTTTATCTAACTTCGGGACTCACCACTTTATGTAATCCTCAAGCTCCAAGAGTTCCGGTTTGACGACGAACCGTCCAACGAAAGGAAACATAACTCTTCTTCCCAACTCTATGAGATTTATTCAACTTCCTGGTGATTCTCCACCACTTTATGTATCCAAATCAAGCTTCTCACAAAGTGATTCATCCTGGTTTTTGATTGGAACGACGAAGAAGCTGTCCTATTCCCAAACTGGGAAACTGGAATCACCTGATTTGAAAGTGGGATAACTTCTTCTTCCCAACTCCTATGAGATTTTTTCAACTTCCTGGTGATTTTCCACCACTTTATGTATCCAAATCAAGCTTCTCACAAAGTGATTCATCCTGGTTTGATTGGAACGACGAAGAAGTTGTGCTATTCCAAACTGGGAAACTGGAATCACCTGATTTGGAAGTGGGATAACTTCTTCTTGCCAACTCCAATGAGATTTATTCAACTTCTTGGTCTCCACCACTTTTATGTATTCAAATCAAGCTTCTCACAAAGTGATTCATCCTGGTTTGAATGGAACGACGAAGACTGTGCCTATTCCCAAACTGGGAAACAGGAATCACCTGATTTGAAAGTGGGATAACTTCTTCATCCCAACTCCTATGAGATTTATTCAACTTCATGGTGATTCTCCACCACTTTATGTATTCAAATCAAGCTTCTCACAAAGTGATTCATCCTGGTTTGATTGGAACGACGATGAAGCTGTGCTACTCCCAAACTGGGAAACTGGAATCACCTGATTTGAATGTGGGATAACTTCTTCATCCCAACTCCTATGACATTTATTCAACTTCCTGGTGATTCTCAACCACTTTATGTATCCAAATCAAGCTTCTCACAAAGAGATTCATCCTGGTTTGATTGGAACGACGAAGAAGTTGTGCTATTCCCAAACTGGGAAACTGGAATCACCTGATTTGAAAGTGGGATAACTTCTTCTTGCCAACTCCTATGAGATTTATTCAACTTCATGGTCATTCTCCACCACTTTATGTATCCAAATCAAGCTTCTCACAAAGAGATTCATCCTGGTTTGATTGGAACGACGAAAAAGCTGTCCTATTCCCAAACTGGGAAACTGGAATCACCTGATTTGAAAGTGGGATAACTTCTTCATCCCAACTCCTATGAGATTTATTCAACTTCCTGGTGATTCTCCACCACTTTATGTATCCAAATCAAGCTTCTTACAAAGATTCATCCTGGTTTGATTGGAACGACGAAGAAGCTGTCCTATTCCCAAACTGGGAAACTGGAATCACCTGATTTGAAAGTGGGATAACTTCTTCATCCCAACTCCTATGAGATTTATTCAACTTCCTGGTGATTCTCCACCACTTTATGTATCCAAATCAAGCTTCTCACAAGTGATTCATCCTGGTTTGATTGGAACGACGAAGCTGTGTGTGCTATTCCCAAACTGGGAAACTGGAATCACCTGATTTGAAAGTGGGATAACTTCTTCATCCCAACTCCTATGAGATTTATTCAACTTCCTGGTGATTCTCCACCACTTATGTATCCAAATCAAGCTTCTCACAAAGATTCATCCTGGTTTGATGGAACGACGATGAAGCTGTGCTATTCCCAAACTGGGAAACTGGAATCACCTGATTTGAAAGTGGGATAACTTCTTCTTGCCAACTCCTATGAGATTTATTCAACTTCATGGTCATTCTCCACCACTTTATGTATCCAAATCAAGCTTCTCACAAAGAGATTCATCCTGGTTTGATTGGAACGACGAAAAAGCTGTCCTATTCCCAAACTGGGAAACTGGAATCACCTGATTTGAAAGTGGGATAACTTCTTCATCCCAACTCCTATGAGATTTATTCAACTTCCTGGATGATTCTCCACCACTTTATGTATCCAAATCAAGCTTCTCACAAAGAGATTCATCTGGTTTGATTGGATTGACGAAGAAGTTGTCCTATTCCCAAACTGGGAAACTGGAATCACCTGATTTGAAAGTGGGATAACTTCTTCTTGCCAACTCCTATGAGATTTATTCAACTTCCTGATTATTCTCCACCACTTTATGTATCCAAATCAAGCTTCTCACAAAGAGATTCATCCTGGTTTGATTGGAACGACGAAAAAGCTGTCCTATTCCCAAACTGGGAAACTGGAATCACCTGATTTGAAAGTGGGATAACTTCTTCATCCCAACTCTTATGAGATTTATTCAACTTCCTGGTGATTCTCCACCACTTTATGTTTTCAAATCAAGCTTCTCACAAAGTGATTCATCCTGGTTTGATTGGAACGACGAAGAAGCTGTCCTATTCCGAAACTGGGAAACAGGAATCACCTGATTTGAAAGTGGGATAACTTCTTCATCCCAACTCCTATGAGATTTATTCAACTTCCTGGTGATTCTCCACCACTTTATGTATCCAAATCAAGCTTCTCACAAAGTGTTTGTTGTTGGAACGACGATGAAGCTGTGCTATTCCCAAACTGGGAAACTGGAATCACCTGATTTGAAAGTGGGATAACTTCTTCATCCCAACTCCTATGAGATTTATTCAACTTCCTGGTGATTCTCCACCACTTTATGTATCCAAATCAAGCTTCTCACAAAGTGATTCATCCTGGTTTGATTGGAACGACGAATGAAGCTGTCTATTCCCAAACTGGGAAACTGGAATCACCTGATTTGAATGTGGGATAACTTCTTCATCCCAACTCCTATGAGATATTATTCTCTGGTGATTCTCCACCACTTTATGTATCCAAATCAAGCTTCTTACAAAGAGATTCATCCTGGTTTGATTGGAACGACGAAGAAGCTGTGCTATTCCCAAACTGGGAAACTGGAATCACCTGATTTGAAAGTGGGATAACTTCTTCTTCCCAACTCCTATGAGATTTATTCAACTTCCTGGTCATTCTCCACCACTTTATGTATCCAAATCAAGCTTCTCACAAAGAGATTCATCCTGGTTTGATTGGAACGACGAAGAAGCTGTCCTATTCCCAAACTGGGAAACTGGAATCACCTGATTTGAAAGTGGGATAACTTCTTCATCCCAACTCTTATGAGATTTATTCAACTTCCTGGTGATTCTCCACCACTTTATGTTTTCAAATCAAGCTTCTCACAAAGTGATTCATCCTGGTTTGATTGGAACGACGAAGAAGCTGTCCTATTCCGAAACTGGGAAACAGGAATCACCTGATTTGAAAGTGGGATAACTTCTTCATCCCAACTCCTATGAGATTTATTCAACTTCCTGGTCATTCTCCACCACTTTATGTATCCAAATCAAGCTTCTCACAAAGTGATTCATCCTGGTTTGATTGGAACGACGATGAAGCTGTGCTTCCCAAACTGGGAAACTGGAATCACCTGATTTGAAAGTGGGATAACTTCTTCATCCCAACTCCTATGAGATTTATTCAACTTCCTGGTGATTCTCCACCACTTTATGTATCCAAATCAAGCTTCTCACAAAGAGATTCATCCTGGTTTGATTGGAACGACGAAGAAGCTGTCCTATTCCCAAACTGGGAAACTGGAATCACCTGATTTGAAAGTGGGATAACTTTTTGCCAACTCCTATGAGATTTATTCAACTTCATGGTCATTCTCCCACATTTATGTATCCAAATCAAGCTTCTCACAAAGTGATTCATCCTGGTTTGATTGGAACGACGAAGAAGCTGTGCTATTCCCAAACTGGGAAACTGGAATCACCTGATTAGTGGGATAACTTCTTCTCCCAACTCCTATGAGATTTATTCAACTTCCTGGTGATTCTCCACCACTTTATGTATCCAAATCAAGCTTCTCACAAAGAGATTCATCCTGGTTTGATTGGAACGACGAAGAAGCTGTGCTATTCCCAAACTGGGAAACTGGAATCACCTGATTTGAAAGTGGGATAACTTCTTCTTCCCAACTCCTATGAGATTTATTCAACTTCCTGGTGATTCTCCACCACTTTATGTATCCAAATCAAGCTTCTCACAAAGTGATTCATCCTGGTTTGATTGGAACGAGAAGAAGCTGTGCTATTCCCAAACTGGGAAACTGGAATCACCTGATTTGAAAGTGGGATAACTTCATCCCAACTCCTATGAGATTTATTCAACTTCCTGGTGATTCTCCACCACTTTATGTATCCAAATCAAGCTTCTCACAAAGTGATTCATCCTGGTTTGATTGGAACGACAAAGAAGGTGTGCTATTCCCAAACTGGGAAACTGGAATCACCTGATTTGAAAGTGGGATAACTTCTTCATCCCAACTCCTATGAGATTTATTCAACTTCCTGGTGATTCTCCACCACTTTATGTATCCAAATCAAGCTTCTCACAAAGAGATTCATCCTGGTTTGATTGGAACGACGAAGAAGCTGTCCTATTCCGAAACTGGGAAACTGGAATCACCTGATTTGAAAGTGGGATAACTTCTTCTTGCCAACTCCTATGAGATTTATTCAACTTCCTGGTGATTCTCCACCACTTTATGTATCCAAATCAAGCTTCTCACAAAGAGATTCATCCTGGTTTGATTGGAACGACGAAAAAGCTGTGCTATTCCCAAACTGGGAAACTGGAATCACCTGATTTGAAAGTGGGATAACTTCTTCATCCCAACTCCTATGAGATTTATTTAACTTCCTGGTGATTCTCCACCACTTTATGTATCCAAATCAAGCTTCTCACAAAGAGATTCATCCTGGTTTGATTGGAACGACGAAGAAGCTGTCCTATTCCCAAACTGGGAAACTGGAATCACCTGATTTGAAAGTGGGATAACTTCTTCATCCCAACTCCTATGAGATTTATTCAACTTCCTGGTGATTCTCCACCACTTTATGTATCCAAATCAAGCTTCTCACAAAGTGATTCATCCTGGTTTGATTGGAACGACGAAAAAGCTGTCCTATTCCAAACTGGGAAACTGGAATCACCTGATTTGAAAGTGGGATAACTTCTTCATCCAACTCCTATGAGATTTATTCAACTTCCTGGTGATTCTCCACCACTTTATGTATTCAAATCAAGCTTCTCACAAAAGTGATTCATCCTTTTGATTGGAACGACGAAGAAGCTGTCCTATTCCCAAACTGGGAAACTGGAATCACCTGATTTGAAAGTGGGATAACTTCTTCATCCCAACTCCTATGAGTTATTCAACTTCCTGGTGATTCTCCACCACTTTATGTATCCAAATCAAGCTTCTCACAAAGTGATTCATCCTGGTTTGATTGGAACGACGAGAAGCTGTGCTATTCCCAAACTGGGAAACTGGAATCACCTGATTTGAAAGTGGGATAACTTCTTCATCCCAACTCCTATGAGATTTATTCAACTTCCTGGTGATTCTCCACCACTTTATGTATCCAAATCAAGCTTCTCACAAAGAGATTCATCCTGGTTTGATTGGAACGACGAAGAAGCTGTGCTATTCCCAAACTGGGAAACTGGAATCACCTGATTTGAAAGTGGGATAACTTCTTCATCCCAACTCCTATGAGATTTATTCAACTTCCTGGTCATTCTCCACCACTTTATGTATCCAAATCAAGCTTCTCACAAAGAGATTCATCCATGTTTGATTGGAACGACGAAGAAGCTGTGCTATTCCCAAACTGGGAAACTGGAATCACCTGATTTGAAAGTGGGATAACTTCTTCTTGCCAACTCCTATGAGATTTATTCAACTTCATGGTGATTCTCCACCACTTTATGTATCCAAATCAAGCTTCTCACAGAGAGATTCATCCTGGTTTGATTGGAACGACGAAAAAGCTGTCCTATTCCCAAACTGGGAAACTGGAATCACCTGATGTGAAAGTGGGATAACTTCTTCATCCCAACTCCTATGAGATTTATTCAACTTCCTGATTATTCTCCACCACTTTATGTATCCAGATCAAGCTTCTCACAAAGAGATTCATCCTTGTTTGATTGGAACGACGATGAAGCTGTGCTATTCCCAAACTGGGAAACTGGAGTCACCTGATTAGAAAGTGGGATAACTTCTTCTTGCCAACTCCTATGAGATTTATTCAACTTCATGGTCATTCTCCACCACTTTATGTATCCAAATCAAGCTTCTCACAAAGAGATTCATCCTGGTTTGATTGGAACGACGAAAAAGCTGTCCTATTCCCAAACTGGGAAACTGGAATCACCTGATGTGAAAGTGGGATAACTTCTTCATCCCAACTCCTATGAGATTTATTCAACTTCCTGGTGATTCTCCACCACTTTATGTATCCAAATCAAGCTTCTCACAAAGTGATTCATCCTGGTTTGATTGGAACGACGAAGAAGCTGTCCTATTCCCAAACTGGGAAACTGGAATCACCTGATTTGAAAGTGGGATAACTTCTTCATCCCAACTCCTATGAGATTTATTCAACTTCCTGGTGATTCTCCACCACTTTATGTATCCAAATCAAGCTTCTCACAAAGTGATTCATCCTGGTTTGATTGGAACGACGATGAAGCTGTGCTATTCCCAAACTGGGAAACTGGAATCACCTGATTTGAAAGTGGGATAACTTCTTCATCCCAACTCCTATGAGATTTATTCAACTTCCTGGTGATTCTCCACCACTTTATGTATCCAAATCAAGCTTCTCACAAAGTGATTCATCCTGGTTTGATTGGAACGACGATGAAGCTTGTGCTATTCCCAAACTGGGAAACTGGAATCACCTGATTTGAAAGTGGGATAACTCTTCATCCCCAACTCCTATGACATTTATTCAACTTCCTGGTGATTCTCCACCACTTTATGTATCCAAATCAAGCTTCTCACAAAGAGATTCATCCTGGTTTGATTGGAACGACGAAGAAGCTGTCCTATTCCCAAACTGGGAAACTGGAATCACCTGATTTGAAAGTGGGATAACTTCTTCTTGCCAACTCCTATGAGATTTATTCAACTTCCTGGTGATTCTCCACCACTTTATGTATCCAAATCAAGCTTCTCACAAAGAGATTCATCCTGGTTTGATTGGAACGACGAAAAAGCTGTCCTATTCCCAAACTGGGAAACTGGAATCACCTGATTTGAAAGTGGGATAACTTCTTCATCCCAACTCCTATGAGATTTATTCAACTTCCTGGTGATTCTCCACCACTTTATGTATTCAAATCAAGCTTCTCACAAGTGATTCATCCTGGTTTGATTGGAACGACGAAGAAGCTGTCCTATTCCCAAAACTGGGAAACTGGAATCACCTGATTGAAAGTGGGATAACTTCTTTCATCCCAACTCCTATGAGATTTATTCAACTCCTGGTGATTTCCACCACTTTATGTATCCAAATCAAGCTTCTCACAAGTGATTCATCCAGTTTGATTGGAACGACGATGAAGCTGTGCTATTCCCAAACTGGGAAACTGGAATCACCTGATTTGAAAGTGGGATAACTTCTTCATCCCAACTCCTATGAGATTTATTCAACTTCATGGTGATTCTCCACCACTTTATGTATTCAAATCAAGCTTCTCACAAAGTGATTCATCCTGGTTTATTGGACGACGATGAAGCTGTGCTATTCCCAAACTGGGAAACTGGATCACTGATTTGAATGTGGGATAACTTCTTCATCCCAACTCCTATGACATTTATTCAACTTCCTGGTGATTCTCAAACACTTTATGTATCCAAATCAAGCTTCTCACAAAGAGATTCATCCTGGTTTGATTGGACGACAGAAGTGTCCTATTCCCAAACTGGGAAACTGGAATCACCTGATTTGAAAGTGGGATAACTTCTTCTTGCCAACTCCTATGAGATTTTATTCAACTTCATGGTAGGGGATCAGCTCCTTTATCTTCCCAGATCATGAGTCCCAACTCTGATGTGAATGGACTCCAGAAGTCTTTTGTCTCGCAGCCTTGGTGAATACATCAGCCAAGTGATCTTCACTTCTGTATAGCAGGGCAAGATCACTCCTATCACAATCATCTGTCTCACTTGTGGCAATCAACTTCAATGTGCTTGTTCCTCTCATGGGAACCCGAGTTGATGCAATGTGGATAGCCAAGCTTGATTGTACAATGCATTGTCATTGGAGTGGCTTGATCAATCTCCAAGTGCTTCAAGATGCCTTTATCCACACCAACTCGTTTGTAAGCTTCAGCATGGCTCTATACTCAGCTTCAGCACTTGAACATGACACCCTTCTGCTTCTTGCTCTCCAAGTCACCAAGTTGCCTCCAATGAATGTGCAATAGCCGGTAGTTGATCTCCTATCAGCTCTATCTCCTGCCCAATCAGCATCACAATACCCCACCACTTCTGTGCTTCCATTGCATCCCATCCAAACCCTTGATCCGGTGAGCCATTCAGATACATCAGTAGCCTCTCTACCATGCGCCAATGATGTTCCTTGGGAAGCTGCATGTGTTGACTCACCTGGTTCACAGCAAAACATATATCAGGCCTTGTGATGGTAAGGTAAATCAATTTGCCAACAAGTGTTCTATAGAGTTTAGGATCATGAAATGGCTTGCTGTCTTCAATCTCCCCCTCTCTTGGTACTTTGTAGCCATCCTCCATTGGCATCCTTGCTGTCTTGCCTCCATAAGTGTTGAGATGAGGTAATAAAGAGTGACTACATTGATAGAGAAAGAGGATTGAGACAGACAGTAACTTTGGAGTTACCACAGTAACTTTGGTTTTACTGTGGTAACTAAGTTAAAGCTTGGAAAGTTACCTTGGCTCACATTGGAGAGTAAGCCACGACCAAGAGCTGTATGGATAAGGGAGGAGCAGTCTGGATAAGGTTTCCTCACAGCTAGAGAGGCTGGAGACAGGCTGTAAAGTAGACAGCATCTAGTAAAAGATGCCAAAGGGATCAAGCATGTGAAGACTCCCATTGGCTGCTTTTGGATGGCTCTCTTTGACTACACATGCCCTGAACCTCTACCTTATCTGATTGATTTCGAAATTGATTGTCTCTCTCATATAAGTATGTTGTAAACCTCATCTTTATTAATTAATGGAGTTTTGAGTATTCTCTCTATTCTCTCTATTCTCTCTCTACTTATTCTCTTAATCTCTTTAATCTTACATAAAACAATCTGATTGTTCTTAAACACACTCTAATACACAAAAGTGTATATGGTATCAGAGCCAGGTTGCTAAAAAGGGGAGAGTGTGATTTCGTTTTTTCATAAAAATTTGGGTGTTCTTGAGTGTTCTTGAGTGTTCTTGGTGTTCTTGAGTTCTGGTCTTTATTATCTGAGTGGTGTGAGATATTCTGATGGATTTAAACTATCTCAACATGGAAATGAAGCACAGATCTAGTACAACCATGGAGCTTGAAGAAGAGAGGGATGGCGATTGGTCAAGATGGGCAAAGAGAGCTTTGGAAAGCTGTGGGTTATGGTGTGGTCATGTAAAGGGGAAGCCTTTAGTGGAAATGGCTACTGAAGAAGGTCAGACAAGGAATCTGAAAAGTGAAGATGAAGCTGATCAAGAAACCACTTTAGAGAGTGGGATTGAAGAAGCTTATGAAGAAAGGTCCAAACTTGTGAAGGTCAGTGGAGACAAGAGAGTGATCCGTGGCTTGAGACAAGGAAAGGATGAGTTGTATCAGCTTGTGGGAAGGCTGAGAGAAGGATGGATGGAGCTGGATGTGCTGAGACCAAGCACAGCTGATCCGAGAGTTATTAAGAAAAGGAGGAAACAAGATGTGTTCTTTAGCTTTCTTGTGGAGGAGATATGGGTTCTTACTCATCAGGCGTGTGCTGTGTGGGAAGAGAACAAGAGATCAAATCAGTGGAAAGGTGGTACAAGCTGTAAGAAGGGAAGGCTGAGAAAGCTTTCTAGAGTGTGGCTGAAGATGGGAAAGGCTTGGAAGAAGAAGAGGGAGTCTGGTTATCTAACTGATAAGATGAGCTTGAAGATGATCAAGGAGGTGGCTCAACAAGTGGTAAGAGGAGAGTGTTCTTACTCTGCCTATATGAGTAACTCAGTGGAGGACAGTATGGTTATGAAGGAGCAGGAGATCAAAAGAGCAGATGATCCTATCACAAAGAAAGAATGGGATGGGTTTGTCAAGTATGCGTATGCTTTGGCTACGACCCGGAGACAGGGTGCTCCTGCCTTAGCATCCACATCCAAACCCATTATCATTGATTCTGGAGCAACACATCATATGATCAGTGATAGGAGTCTGATAAGTGGAGTCAAGGCTGCAACAGGGAGTGTCATGATAGCTAATGGTGCTAGGATCCCAATAGAAGGAGTGGGAAACCTCAAGCTGTTTGAGAAGGACTCACCTGCGTTCTATTTGCCTCAGTTCACTTCAAACCTGATATCAGTGAAGAAGGCCACAGTTGATCTTGATTGTCAAGTAGTATTCAGGCCAAATGAGGTTGAGTTTCAAGACTTGAAGACTGGGAAAGTTATTGGTAGAGGGGACAGCAAGAATCAGTTATATCATCTCCAAACAGCTAAGAACTCTAACCCTATTGATTCTGTATGCTTGAGTAGTACTGCTGATAGGTGTGATAGTATTACTTGGCATGCTAGATTAGGACATCTTCATGCTCGTGCAATTGAATTGATTAAGCCTAATATGTCATTCAATCACTTGGAATGTGAAGCTTGCATCTTAGGGAAGCACTGTAGAACTGTTTTTCCCACATCAGAGACCATATATGCAAATTGCTTTGATCTTGTTCATTCTGATGTGTGGACAGCCCCTTGTATGTCTAGAGAAAAACCAGAAGTACTTTGTGACATTCATAGATGAGAAGTCTAAGTATACATGGATCACATTGATGCCATCTAAGGATAGAGTGTTTGAGGCTTTTGTCAACTTCCAAGCATATGTAACTAATCATTACAATGCTACTGTGAAGGTACTACGGTCTGATAATGGAGGAGAATACACCAGTCATGCCTTCAAGAATCACTTGGCTAAACATGGGATAGTGCATCAGACCAGTTGTCCTTACACACCACAGCAGAATGGGGTAGCTGAGAGGAAGAATAGGCATCTGATGGAGGTGGCTAGATCCATGATGTATCATGCTAATGTTCCAAAGAGATTTTGGGGTGATGCTGTTCAGACTGCATGCTATCTTATCAATCGGATTCCAACTAAGGTATTGAAGAATCTGTCTCCGTTTGAGGTGCTGAACAAGAGCAAGCCATACATAGATCATCTGCGTGTCTTTGGATGTCTATGTTATGTCTGGGTTCCAGGAGAACAGAGAAACAAGTTGGAGGCAAAGAGCACTAAGGCAATGCTCATTGGGTACTCAGTAACTCAGAAGGGGTACAAGTGCTATGATCCAGCAACCAGGAGAGTGTTGGTGTCTAGAGATGTTAAGTTCATGGAGACAAAGGGATATTATGAAGAAAAGAATTGGGAAGACTTGGAAGATCTGTCTAAAGAACCAAGAAACATGGCAGAGAATCTGAGGAACATCTTGGAAAGGCTTGGGGTAAACATGTTCCAAGATAAGGTCAGAGAAGCTGAAAGAACAACTCCCCTTGATCATGAGGGGGGAAATGAGTCTGAATCAGGAGTGCAAGAGCAGCACCAAGGGGATTCAGGTCATCATGATCAAGAGGTGACAGAAGAAGTAGAGAATGTTCCTCAGGTCCGTGTGGATGAGCAGGGAGAGGTTCATGATCCGGAGGAGGTGAGTGAGACAGAAACAGAGGTTCAAGCAGAGGTTCAAGCTGAGGATCAGGTTCAGGCTTTGCGGAGGAGCACAAGGATAAAGAGGGATGCTTCCAACTGGGTAAACACGAGAGTGTACTACAATGCCCAGGCTGTGGAGCATCCTTCTCAAGCCGTGTGTTCCTTTGCAGAATATCCAGAAGAGCACATGGTGTTTATGTGTAACTTGGATGAGAATGAGATACCAAGATCTTATGAAGAAGCTATGAAGCACAAGGTTTGGAGAGATTCAGTAGGAGATGAAAGGGATGCAATGATCAGGAATGATACTTGGTATGAGAGTGAGTTACCTAAAGGGAAGAAGGCAGTTTCAAGCAGATGGATCTTCACCATCAAGTATCTTGCAAATGGGGAGATAGATAGGCGCAAGACTAGGCTGGTTGCAAGAGGATTTACACAGACTTATGGGGAAGATTACATTGATACTTTTGCACCAGTGGCCAAGCTTCACACAATTCGAATTGTGTTATCTATTGCAACAAACTTGGAGTGGGATTTGTGGCAAATGGATGTGAAGAATGCTTTCTTGCAAGGTGAACTTGAAGATGAAGTATACATGCATCCACCTCCTGGTCTTGAGCATCTAGTAAAGCCAGGGAATGTTTTGAGATTGAAGAAAGCAATATATGGGCTGAAACAATCACCTAGAGCTTGGTACAGGAAGCTGAGTACAACACTCAATGGGAGAGGCTTTAGGAAGTCTGAACTAGATCACACTCTCTTCACCTTGACAGGACCTTCAGGGAGCATTGTGATTCTAGTGTATGTGGATGATTTGATTATCACAGGAAGTGATAAGGCAGGGATTCAGGCTACTAAGGAGTTTCTCAAATCTGTGTTTGACATCAAGGATTTGGGAGAGATGAAGCATTTTCTGGGCATTGAGATATGCAGATCAAAGGAGGGTTTGTTTATGTCTCAAAGGAAGTATACTATGGATATGTTGAAGGAGACTGATGTGCTTGGAGGAAAGATAGCTAAGACACCCCTTGAGGAGGGATATAAAGTTCTGCGTGAGGGGGAGGTTGAAGAGAAGCAGCTGTTTGAAGATCCTAAGCTATACAGGAAGATGGTTGGCAAGCTGATCTACTTGACCATCACCAGACCAGATATATGTTTTGCTGTGAACCAAGTGAGTCAGCATATGCAGGCACCAAAGGTCCATCACTGGAAGATGGTTGATAGGATACTGAGGTATCTGAGTGGGACGACTGGACAAGGGGTTTGGATGGGTTGTAATGGCAGTACAGAAGTGGTTGGGTATTGTGATGCTGATTGGGCAGGAGATAGAGTGGACAGGAGATCAACTACGGGGTATTGTACATTCATTGGAGGAAACTTGGTTACTTGGAAGAGTAAGAAGCAGAAGGTTATCTCTTGTTCAAGTGCTGAAGCTGAGTATAGAGCCATGCTGAAGCTGCCAAACGAGTTGGTGTGGATCAAGGGGATCTTGAAGCATCTAGAGATTGAGCAGAGTACTCCTATGACTATGCATTGTGACAATCAAGCAGCTATCCACATTGCCTCCAACTCAGTGTTTCATGAGAGAACAAAGCACATAGAGGTGGATTGTCATAAGGTGAGGCAGATGATTATCTTAGGAGTGATTCTGCCATGTTATACAAGAAGTGAAGATCAGCTTGCAGATGTGTTTACTAAGGCAGCGAGATTAAAGACAATGGAGTCCATACTATCCAGGCTTGGACTCATTGATCTTACTCCCAGGAGCTGAGCCCCTTAACCATGGAGTCTCCACTCTTTTTCCCTCATCAAAGTTTTATCCCAATGGGTTTTCTTTGGTGAGGTTTTTAATGAGGGAGGTCTTCATGGTTTCCAAGCTTGACTTGTTCCACATGGTCAAGCTTGAGGGGGAGTGTTGAGATGAGGTAATAAAGAGTGACTACATTGATAGAGAAAGAGGATTGAGACAGACAGTAACTTTGGAGTTACCACAGTAACTTTGGTTTTACTGTGTTAACTAAGTTAAAACTTGGAAAGTTACCTTGGCTCACATTGGAGAGTAAGCCACGACCAAGAGCTGTATGGATAAGGGAGGAGCAGTCTGGATAAGGTTTCCTCACAGCTAGAGAGGCTGGAGACAGGCTGTAAAGTAGACAGCATCTAGTAAAAGATGCCAAAGGGATCAAGCATGTGAAGACTCCCATTGGCTGCTTTTGGATGGCTCTCTTTGACTACACATGCCCTGAACCTCTACCTTATCTGATTGATTTCGAAATTGATTGTCTCTCTCATATAAGTATGTTGTAAACCTCATCTTTATTAATTAATGGAGTTTTGAGTATTCTCTCTATTCTCTCTATTCTCTCTCTACTTATTCTCTTAATCTCTTTAATACATAAAACAATCTGATTGTTCTTAAACACACTCTAATACACAAAAGTGTATAATAAGCACCTGCACCTTTCAAAAGATCAAGTGTATACTTCCTTTGGGACATGAACAAACCTTCCTTGGATCTACAAATCTCAATTCCAAGGAAGTATTTCATTTCTCCCAAGTCTTTGATTTCAAACATAGACTTTAGAAACTCCTTGGTTGCTTTGATACCTTCCTTATCACTCCCAGTGATAATGATATCATCCACATACACAAGGAGAGCAACCATACCTGAGGGTGTCGTGAGTGTAAAGAGGGTGTGCTCCAATTCTGACTTCTTGAAGCCTCGGCCATTCAGAGTTGTGCTCAACTTGTTATACCAAGCTCTTGGTGATTGCTTCAACCCATAAATGGCTTTCTTTAGCCTCAGTACATTCCCTCTCTTCACTAGATGTTCCAGACCTGGTGGAGGATACATATAGACTTCATCCTCAAGCTCTCCTTGTAGGAATGCATTCTTTACATCCATTTGCCACAATCCCCATCCAAGGTTCACAGCCAAGCTTAAAACAATCCTAATGGTGTGTAGCTTGGCTACTGGTGCAAATGTCTCAATGTAATCCTCTCCATATGTCTGAGTGAACCCTCTTGCTACTAGTCTAGTCTTTTTCCTCTCAATCGACCCATCAGCCTTGTACTTGATTGTAAAGATCCATCTACTAGACACAGCTTTCTTCCCTTTTGGTAGTTCACTCTTATACCATGTATCATTCTTTATCATAGCTCCTGCCTCAGCTCCTACTGATTCCTTCCATTCCTTATCCTCCATTGCCTCTTCATAGCTTCTTGGAATGTGATTCTCATCCAAGTTTACCATGAATGCGCAATGTGCTTCTGGATATTGAGCAAAAGAACACACGGCCTGAGTAGGATGCTTCACAGCTTGGGCATTGTAGTACACTCTTGTGTTTACCCAACTGGAAGGATCCTTTCTCAGCCTTGTACTTCTTCTCAATACTGGCCCTTCTTGCGCCATCTCTTGTTCTTCTTCTTGTGGCAGCACACTTGTTTCAGATCTTTCTTCTCCTAGCTGACTTGCTTCAGCTCCTTCTTCCCTTAGCTGACTCTCTTCAGCTCCTTCTTCTTGATCATTTGATTCCACAGCTTGATCATGAGAGCCAGAACTCTCTTCTCTACTTGTTTCTTCATGGTTTGGAGTTCTTGTTTCATTCCCCCCCTCATGCTCAAGGTTGGAAGTCTGATGATCCGGGACTGGGGTAGTGCTTCTCCCCCCTTGATGTCCTTGATTCATGTTGATTCCAAGGCCTTCTAGGATAATCCTCAAGGTTTCAGCTCTATCAGAGGTAAGATCCTTCAAGTCTTCTTGAATCTGTTCCTCATAATATCCTTTCTCTTCAACAAACTTCACTTCTCTAGATACTAACACCCTCCTTGTGTTAGGATCATAGCACTTGTATCCTTTCTGACTTGATGAGTATCCAATGAACATTGCCTTTGAACTCTTAGCTTCTAGCTTGTTTCTTATCTCTCCAGGCACCATCACAAAACACAAACACCCAAAGACCTTCATATGCTCGAGAGAAGGCTTGTACTGATTCAGTACCTCAAATGGTGATTGTCCTTGAAGAATCAGAGTTGGTGTCCTGTTGATGAGATAACACGCCGTAGCAACAGCATCACTCCAAAACTTCTTAGGCACATCGGATTGAAACATCATGGACCTGGCTACTTCCATCAAATGCCTGTTCTTCCTCTCAGCCACACCATTCTGTTGTGGTGTATAGGGACAGCTTGTCTGATGAAGAATTCCATGCTGAGCTAGGTGTAGCTTGAATGCTTGTCCCGTGTACTCTCCTCCATTATCTGACCTGAAAATCTTTATCTTGGCATTGTAATGGTTAGTCACATAGGATTGAAAATTTTTAAATGCATCAAGTACCCTATCTTTGGTTGGAATTAAAGTTAACCAGGTGTATTTGGATTTTTCATCAATGAAAGTTACATAATACTTATGGTTTTCTCTAGATAGGCAAGGTGCAGTCCAAACATCAGAATGAATAAGATCAAAACACTTTTCATAAACAGTAGTAGACTTGGTAAAGACAGTTCTACAATGCTTGCCTAAAATGCAAGCTTCACAATCATTATTCTCAAAGGAAACACCCGGCAACATCAGTTTTAAAGCCTTATTATGAGGGTGTCCTAATCTAGCATGCCACAATGCATTTTTACTTAAACCAGAACTAGAAACAGAAGTAAACGAGCAGCTATATCTAGAAACAGGAGTGAGATCTTCAAGTAAATATAGCTCTCCTTTAGTCACTCCCTTTCCAATCATCTTGCTGCTTTTAATATCCTGAAACTTCACATCATTAGGACTGAATATAACATTGCATTGCAAATCAGTAGCACATTTCTTAACAGATAACAAGTTTGATGTAAATTCAGGCATATAAAAAGCTTTAGTTTCCTTATCAAATAGTTTAAGACTTCCTATTCCTCTAATAGGAATCTTATCTCCATTAGCAATCAGTACATTTCCATTCATTGGCACAATGTTTTTAATTAAGCTAGTGTCACTTATCATATGATGAGATGCACCTGAATCAATCACTAATGGCTTAATGTCATGAGAACTAGCAATATGTGCAAGGATACTAGATGGTTTGAATGCATGATCATTTCTAGCAAAGTTTGCAATCCTAGATTGATTTACCATTTCTATCAAGCTCTCATGCATCCTATCAGTTCTAGTTAGATTCTCATAGTTCTCTACCACCCTAGCACCAAAAGAATACCCAAAGATGTTACCATTCTCCTTGAACATCTTAATGAGAGCATCAAGGTCGGATCTCCTTAGATACTCTTGATCATTGTTCCCACGGTTGCTTGATGCTCCAGTGTAGGCTACAAGAGACTTTCCATCACCTGCCTCACTATCACTTTTAGTGATGTTTAGAGTGATCTGAGTATTTAAGAAAGATTAGAAGAGATTTAGAGAAGATTAAAGTATAAAATGAGATTAAGAGTCTAAAGTAAGAACTTGAGAGAGACTAAGAGAGACTCATAACTTGCTTGATCTTATTAATGAGAGTGTTTACACTTATATATGAAGCTTAAGACACTAGGGTTTCGATTGCATAAAGGAGAAAGCATGTGAAGTCAAGATACAGCTAAGGGCGCATTTGAATCCTTCCAATGAGAGTCTCCACATGTGTAAGGCATCTTTGAATATGCCTTTACCTTTCCAGCTCTTGCCAGACTGTCAGACGCGCTCCTCCTTATCCTCTCAACGTTCGGATCAAGCTCAGCCTTAAGGTAAAGTAACTCTAGCTAGTTTACTCTTTACCTGAGCTGAGTAACTTCTTAACTGCGCATGATGGTACGGCCTGATCGTCCGTACCCTTTGCCCTATCCGTACAGTCCGTACATGATGCTTCCATCTTCCTCTCTAATGCTTCTACACTTCCTAAGGTCTCCTCTTCATACCATAAGGCTCTCATCTTAACACTCCCCCTCAAGCTTAGCTTTGTGAAAGTCTAAGCTTGGACAGCCATGAGATCTTCCTCATTAAAAACCTCACTAAGGAAAACCCATTGGGATAAAACCTTAATGAGGGAAAAAGAGTAAAGATCTCACAGCTAAGGGGATCAGCTCCTTCTCTTCCCAAGATCTATGAGTCCCAATCTAATGTGAATGGACTCCATAGTCTTTTGTCTTGCAGCCTTGGTGAACACATCAGCCAACTGATCTTCACTTCTCGTATAGCAAGGTAAGATCACTCCAAGCACAATCATCTGTCTCACCTTGTGGCAATCAACCTCAATGTGCTTGGTTCTCTCATGAAACACCGAGTTGGATGCAATGTGAATGGCAGCTTGATTGTCACAATGCATTGTCATTGGAGTGGCTTGATCAATCTCCAAGTGCTTCAAGATGCCTTTGATCCACACCAACTCGTTTGTAAGCTTCAGCATGGCTCTATACTCAGCTTCAGCACTTGAACATGACACCACCTTCTGCTTCTTGCTCTTCCAAGTCACCAAGTTGCCTCCAATGAATGTGCAATAGCCGGTGGTTGATCTTCTGTCAGCTCTATCTCCTGCCCAATCAGCATCACAATAGCCCACCACTTCTGAGCTTCCATTGCATCCCATCCAAACCCCTTGATCCGGCGAGCCATTTAGATACATCAGCAGCCTCTCCACCATACGCCAATGATGTTCCTTGGGAAGCTGCATGTGTTGACTCACCTGATTCACAGCAAAGCATATATCAGGTCTTGTGATGGTAAGATAAATCAATTTGCCAACAAGTTTTCTATAGAGTTTAGGATCATGAAATGGCTTGCTGTCTTCAATCTCCCCCTCTCTTGGTACTTTGTAGCCATCCTCCATTGGCATCCTTGCTGTCTTGCCTCCATAAGCACCTGCATCTTTCAAAAGATCAAGTGTATACTTTCTTTGGGACATGAACAAACCTTCCTTGGATCTACAAATCTCAATTCCAAGGAAGTATTTCATTTCTCCCAAGTCTTTGATTTCAAACATAGTCTTTAGAAACTCCTTGGTTGCTTTGATACCTTCCTTATCACTTCCTGTGATAATGATATCATCCACATACACAAGGAGAGCAACCATACCTGAGGGTGTCGTGAGTGTAAAGAGAGTGTGATCCAACTCTGACTTCTTGAAGCCTCGGCCGTTCAGAGTTGTGCTCAACTTGTTATACCAAGCTCTTGGTGATTGCTTCAACCCATAAATAGCTTTCTTTAGCCTCAGTACATTCCCTCTCTTCACTAGATGTTCCAGGCCTGATGGAGGATACATATAGACTTCATCCTCAAGTTCTCCTTGTAGAAATGCATTCTTTACATCCATTTGCCACAATCCCCATCCAAGGTTCACAGCCAAGCTTAAAACAATCCTAATGGTGTGTAGCTTGGCCACTGGTGCAAATGTTTCAATGTAATCCTCTCCATATGTCTGAGTGAACCCTCTTGCTACTAGTCTAGTCTTCTTCCTCTCAATCGACCCATCAGCCTTGTACTTGATTGTAAAGATCCATCTACTAGACACAGCTTTCTTCCCTTTTGGTAGTTCACTCTCATACCATGTATCATTCTTTATCATAGCTCCTGCCTCAGCTCCTACTGATTCCTTCCATTCCTTATCCTCCATTGCCTCTTCATAGCTTCTTGGAATGTGATTCTCATCCAAGTTTACCATGAATGCGCAATGTGCTTCTGGATATTGAGCAAAAGAACACACGGCCTGAGTAGGATGCTTCACAGCTTGGGCATTGTAGTACACTCTTGTGTTTACCCAACTGGAAGGATCCTTTCTCAGCCTTGTACTTCTTCTCAATACTGGCCCTTCTTGCGCCATCTCTTGTTCTTCTTCTTGTGGCAGCACACTTGTTTCAGATCTTTCTTCTCCTAGCTGACTTGCTTCAGCTCCTTCTTCCCTTAGCTGACTCTCTTCAGCTCCTTCTTCTTGATCATTTGATTCCACAGCTTGATCATGAGAGCCAGAACTCTCTTCTCTACTTGTTTCTTCACGGTTTGGAGTTCTTGTTTCATTCCCCCCCTCATGCTCAAGGTTGGAAGTCTGATGATCCGGGACTGGGGTAGTGCTTCTCCCCCCTTGATGTCCTTGATTCATGTTGATTCCAAGGCCTTCTAGGATAATCCTCAAGGTTTCAGCTCTATCAGAGGTAAGATCCTTCAAGTCTTCTTGAATCTGTTCCTCATAATATCCTTCTCTTCAACAAACTTCACTTCTCTAGATACTAACACTCTCCTTGTGTTAGGATCATAGCACTTGTATCCTTTCTGACTTGATGAGTATCCAATGAACATTGCCTTTGAACTCTTAGCTTCTAGCTTGTTTCTTATCTCTCCAGGCACCATCACAAAACACAAACACCCAAAGACCTTCATATGCTCGAGAGAAGGCTTGTACTGATTCAGTACCTCAAATGGTGATTGTCCTTGAAGGATCAGAGTTGGTGTCCTGTTGATGAGATAACACGCCGTAGCAACAGCATCACTCCAAAACTTCTTAGGCACATTGGATTGAAACATCATGGACCTGGCTACTTCCATCAAATGCCTGTTCTTCCTCTCAGCCACACCATTCTGTTGTGGTGTATAGGGACAGCTTGTCTGATGAAGGATTCCATGCTGAGCTAGGTGTAGCTTGAATGCTTGTCCCGTGTACTCTCCTCCATTATCTGACCTGAAAATCTTTATCTTGGCATTGTAATGGTTAGTCACATAGGATTGAAAATTTTTAAATGCATCAAGTACCCTATCTTTGGTTGGAATTAAGGTTAACCAGGTGTATTTGGATTTTTCATCAATGAAAGTTACATAATACTTATGGTTTTCTCTAGATAGGCAAGGTGCAGTCCAAACATCAGAATGAATAAGATCAAAACACTTTTCATAAACAGTAGTAGACTTGGTAAAGACAGTTCTACAATGCTTGCCTAAAATGCAAGCTTCACAATCATTATTCTCAAAGGAAACACCTGGCAACATCAGTTTTAAAGCCTTATTATGAGGGTGTCCTAATCTAGCATGCCACAATGCATTTTTACTTAAACCAGAACTAGAAACAGAAGTAAACGAGCAGCTATATCTAGAAACAGGAGTGAGATCTTCAAGTAAATATAGCTCTCCTTTAGTCACTCCCTTTCCAATCATCTTGCTGCTTTTAATATCCTGAAACTTCACATCATTAGGACTGAATATAACATTGCATTGCAAATCAGTAGCACATTTCTTAACAGATAACAAGTTTGATGTAAATTCAGGCATATAAAAAGCTTTAGTTTCCTTATCAAATAGTTTAAGACTTCCTATTCCTCTAATAGGAATCTTATCTCCATTAGCAATCAGTACATTTCCATTCATTGGCACAATGTTTTTAATTAAGCTAGTGTCACTTATCATATGATGAGATGCACCTGAATCAATCACTAATGGCTTAATGTCATGAGAACTAGCAATATGTGCAAGGATACTAGATGGTTTGAATGCATGATCATTTCTAGCAAAGTTTGCAATCCTAGATTGATTTACCATTTCTATCAAGTCTCATGCATCCTATCAGTTCTAGTTAGATTCTCATAGTTCTCTACCACCCTAGCACCAAAAGAATACCCAAAGATGTTACCATTCTCCTTGAACATCTTAATGAGAGCATCAAGGTCGGATCTCCTTAGATACTCTTGATCATTGTTCCCACGGTTGCTTGATGCTCCAGTGTAGGCTACAAGAGACTTTCCATCACCTGCCTCACGCCCATCTATCTCCTTTCCTTTGCTTGTACCAGCTCCACTTGTACCATCCGAGACATTAGCCCTTGCCTCACGATCCTTCATGAACTTAGCCGGCTTGAGGTGAGGATGGAGTATCCAGCATTGGCTCTTCTTGTGGCCATGCTTCTTGCAGTGATCACAACTCCCATTGAACCTCCTCTCCTCAAACTTCCCATGCGCAGCCACAGCCTTGTTTGCTTGTGGAGCTTCACTACCTTCCTCTTGAGTTGCTTGGCTTGCAAGGGAAAGGTCTCCTTTCTTTGCAAACAACCCAATGGAGCCTTGCTCCTTCTGAATCCGCGCACACACATCCTCAAGATCAGGTAGAGTGTCTTCTCTAAGCAGGTGCTGGATGAGACCGTTGTAAGCCGGGTTCAGCGTGAGGAGTAGCCCAAAGACCTTGTCTTGCTCTCTCCTCTTGTTAAGCTCATCAGCATCCGTTGTGCTTGGCCTAAGCATCTCCATCTCGGACCAGAGACTCCTGAATCTCCCTAGATGCTTGGTGAACTCCATGTCTTCTTGTACAAGGTTGTTGATGGCTTGCTTCACTTCAAACACTCGGCTTAGGTTTGACGTGTTGCCATACACCTTCTTCAAAGTATCCCACAGCTCCTTAGCAGACTCACAGTAGCTGTATGCATCCAGAATAGCCGGCTCAAGTGACGCATGAAGCACAGACATCACCAGCATGTCCTCTTGATGCCACTTCTCTTCCGCCTTGCTTGCGGCCTCACCATCATCCTCTCCTTGAGTGATGAGTTTTGGAGCTTCTCCGGGGGTGATGTGCTTCCACAACCCCTTGCTTCCCACCGTGGTTCTCACCATCCGAGACCACACCAAGTAGTTGGTTCCCTTGAAACACACAGCTACCTTCATGTTCATGTTCATCCCACTCTCCATGTTGAATGATGAACTCTCTAAGCTTCAGAAACTTTATCTTGAGTTGAATGACTTGTAGAAACCTTCACAGCCTCGATCTTCAACCCACACAGCTTCAGATGACACACCACAACCAGTCTTGAACTTGAAAAGTACCCAGAAACTCTCAAACACACAAGAACACACAAGAGTTTCTTCAAAGCTTCAACCTTGAGGCTTCAAAGAATCTCACACGACCTCAGGCTCTCACTAACCTGGCTCTGATACCATATCACTTTTAGTGATGTTTAGAGTGATCTGAGTATTTAAGAAAGATTAGAAGAGATTTAGAGAAGATTAAAGTATAAAATGAGATTAAGAGTCTAAAGTAAGAACTTGAGAGAGACTAAGAGAGACTCATAACTTGCTTGATCTTATTAATGAGAGTGTTTACACTTATATATGAAGCTTAAGACACTAGGGTTTCGATTGCATAAAGGAGAAAGCATGTGAAGTCAAGATACAGCTAAGGGCGCATTTGAATCCTTCCAATGAGAGTCTCCACATGTGTAAGGCATCTTTGAATATGCCTTTACCTTTCCAGCTCTTGCCAGACTGTCAGACGCGCTCCTCCTTATCCTCTCAACGTTCGGATCAAGCTCAGCCTTAAGGTAAAGTAACTCTAGCTAGTTTACTCTTTACCTGAGCTGAGTAACTTCTTAACTGCGCATGATGGTACGGCCTGATCGTCCGTACCCTTTGCCCTATCCGTACAGTCCGTACATGATGCTTCTATCTTCCTCTCTAATGCTTCTACACTTCCTAAGGTCTCCTCTTCATACCATAAGGCTCTCATCTTAACACTCACGCCCATCTATCTCCTTTCCTTTGCTTGTACCAGCTCCACTTGTACCATCCAAGACATTAGCCCTTGCCTCACGATCCTTCATTAACTTAGCTGGCTTGAGGTGAGGATGGAGTATCCAGCATTGGCTCTTCTTGTGGCCATGCTTCTTGCAGTGATCACAACTCCCATTGAACCTCCTCTCCTCAAACTTCCCATGCGCAGCCGCAGCCTTGTTTGCTTGTGGAGCTTCACTACCTTCCTCTTGAGTTGCTTGGCTTGCAAGGGAAAGGTCTCCTTTCTTTGCAAACAACCCAATGGAGCCTTGCTCCTTCTGAATCCGCGCACACACATCCTCAAGATCAGGTAGAGTGTCTTCTCTAAGCAGGTGCTGGATGAGACCGTTGTAAGCCGGGTTCAGCGTGAGGAGTAGCCCAAAGACCTTGTCTTGCTCTCTCCTCTTGTTAAGCTCATCAGCATCCGTTGTGCTTGGCCTAAGCATCTCCATCTCGGACCAGAGACTCCTGAATCTCCCTAGATGCTTGGTGAACTCCATGTCTTCTTGTACAAGGTTGTTGATGGCTTGCTTCACTTCAAACACTCGGCTTAGGTTTGACGTGTTGCCATACACCTTCTTCAAAGTATCCCACAGCTCCTTAGCAGACTCACAGTAGCTGTATGCATCCAGAATAGCCGGCTCAAGTGACGCATGAAGCACAGACATCACCAGCATGTCCTCTTGATGCCACTTCTCTTCCGCCTTGCTTGCAGCCTCACCATCATCCTCTCCTTGAGTGATGAGTTTTGGAGCTTCTCCGGGGGTGATGTTCTTCCACAACCCCTTGCTTCCCACCGTGGTTGTCACCATCCGAGACCACACCAAGTAGTTGGTTCCCTTGAAACACACAGCTACCTTCATGTTCATGTTCATCCCACTCTCCATGTTGAATGATGAACTCTCTAAGCTTCAGAAACTTTATCTTGAGTTGAATGACTTGTAGAAACCTTCACAGCCTCGATCTTCAACCCACACAGCTTCAGATGACACACCACAACCAGTCTTGAACTTGAAAAGTACCCAGAAACTCTCAAACACACAAGAACACACAAGAGTTTCTTCAAAGCTTCAACCTTGAGGCTTCAAAGAATCTCACACGACCTCAGGCTCTCACTAACCTGGCTCTGATACCATATCACTTTTAGTGATGTTTAGAGTGATCTGAGTATTTAGGAAAGATTAGAAGAGATTTAGGGAAGATTAAAGTATAAAATGAGATTAAGAGTCTAAAGTAAGAACTAGAGAGAGACTAAGAGAGACTCATAACTTGCTTAATCTTATTAATGATGAGGTTACAATATATATATAGAGAGATCAGATACAAGGGTTTCCATTTGATCACTATTCTAAGCATGTGGAGTCAAGGGAAGAGGCTCCTCATTTCAAACTCAGCCAATGAGAGAGTGATCGTGTGTGAGGCATCTTGGACTGAGATGCTTTGCCTTTCCAGCCTGTCACAGCCTGTCAAGGCTCTCCACCTTATCCACAACCTTATCCTAACCTCAGCGCACACTCCTCTCTTCCTGGTAAGTTTCCCTTTACCCATTTCACTCTCAAGTAACTCCTTTCACTAAGGTAACTTCCTTTTAACCCTTTTTACCACAGTAACAAATATTTACTGTGGTAACTTTCTCCACCCAAGTAACTTCAACCCTCCATAACTACTCCTCATCTCAACATTTATGTATTCATATCAAGCTTCTCACAAAGTGATTCATCCTGGTTTGATTGGAACGACGAAGAAGCTGTCTTATTCCCAAATTGGGAAACTGGAATCACCTGATTTGAAAGTGGGATAACTTCTTCTTGCCAACTCCTATGAGATTTATTCAACTTCCTGGTGATTCTACACCACTTTTTGTATCCAAATAAAGCTTCTCACAAAGAGATTCATCCTGGTCTGATTGGAACGACGAAGAAGCTCTCCTATTCCCAAACTGGGAAACTGGAATCACCTGATTTGAAAGTGGGATAACTTCTTCTTGCCAACTCCTATGAGATTTATTCAACTTCCTGGTGATTCTCCACCACTTTATGTATCCAAATCAAGCTTCTCACAACGTGAGTCATCCTGGTTTGATTGGAACGACGAAGAAGCTGTCTTATTCCCAAACTGGAAAACTGGAATCACCTGATTTGAAAGTGGGATAACTTCTTCTTGCCAACTCCTATGATATTTATTCAACTTCCTGGTGATTCTCCACCACTTTATGTATCCAAATCAAGCTTCTCACAAAGTGATTCATCCTGGTTTGATTGGAACGACGATGAAGCTGTGCTATTCCCAAACTGGGAAACTGGAATCACCTGATTTGAAAGTGGGATAACTTCTTCTTGCCAACTCCTATAATATTTATTCAACTTCCTGGTGATTTTCCACCACTTTATGTATCCATATCAAGCTTCTCACAAAGTGATTCATCCTGGTTTGATTGGAACGACGAAGAAGCTGTCCTATTCCCAAACTGGGAAACTGGAATCACCTGATTTGAAAGTGGGATAACTTCTTCATCCCAACTCCTATGAGATTTATTCAACTTCCTGGTGATTCTCCACCACTTTAGGTATCCAAATCAAGCTTCTCACAAAGTGATTCATCCTGGTTTGATTGGAACGACAATGAAGCTGTGCTATTCCCAAACTGGGAAACTGGAATCACCTGATTTGAAAGTGGGATAACTTCTTCTTGCCAACTCCTATGAGATTTATTCAATTTCCTGGTGATTCTCCACCACTTTATGTATCAAAATAAAGCTTCTCACAAAGAGATTCATCTTGGTCTGATTGGAACGACGAAGAAGCTCTCCTATTCCCAAACTGGGAAACTGGAATCACCTGATTTGAAAGTGGGATAACTTCTTCTTGCCAACTCCTATGAGATTTATTCAACTTCCTGGTGATTCTCCACCACTTTATGTATCCAAATCAAGCTTCTCACAACGTGAGTCATCCTGGTTTGATTGGAACGACGAAGAAGCTGTCTCATTCCCAAACTGGGAAACTGGAATCACCTGATTTTAAAGTGGGATAACTTCTTCTTGCCAACTCCTATGATATTTATTCAACTTCCTGGTGATTCTCCACCACTTTATGTATCCAAATCAAGCTTCTCACAAAGTGATTCATCCTGGATTGATTGGAACGACGATGAAGCTGTGCTATTCCCAAACTGGGAAACTGGAATCACCTGATTTGAAAGTGGGATAACTTCTTCTAGCCAACTCCTATGATACTTATTCAACTTCCTGGTGATTTTCCACCACTTTATGTATCCAAATCAAGCTTCTCACAAAGTGAGTCATCCTTGTTTGATTGGATTGACGAAGAAGTTGTCCTATTCCCAAACTGGGAAACTGGAATCACCTGATTTGAAAGTGGGATAACTTCTTCTTGCCAACTCCTATGATATTTATTCAACTTCCTGGTAATTCGCCACCACTTTATGTATCCAAATCAAGCTTCTCACAAAGTGATTCATCCTGTATTGATTGGAACGACGATGAAGCTGTGCTATTCCCAAACTGGGAAACTGGAATCACCTGATTTGAAACTGGGATAATTTCTTCTTGCCAACTCCTATGTTATTTATTCAACTTCCTGGTGATTTTTCACCACTTTAGGTATCCAAATCAAGCTTCTCACAAAGTGATTCATCCTGGTTTGATTGGAACGACAATGAAGCTGTGCTATTCCCAAACTGGGAAACTGGAATCACCTGATTTGAAAGTGGGATAACTTCTTCATCCCAACTCCTATGAGATTTATTCAACTTCCTGGTGATTCTCCACCACTTTAGGTATCCAAATCAAGCTTCTCACAAAGAGATTCATCCTGGTCTGATTGGAACGACGAAGATGCTGTCCTATTCCCTATCACTTTTAGTGATGTTTAGAGTGATCTGAGTATTTAGGAAAGATTAGAAGACATTTAGAGAAGATTAAAGTATAAAATGAGATTAAGAGTCTAAAGTAAGAACTAGAGAGAGACTAAGAGAGACTCATAACTTTCTTGATTTATTATTATGGAGAGATTACATATTTATATGGATCAGCATACAAGGGTTTTGTAATAGTGAAAGCAAATCCTAAAGACTAAGCATGTGGAGTCAAACCAAGGAGAGGCGCGCTTCATTTGAATGAACGGAGGTGAGGCTTTACACGCTTGATGCCAAAGGCATCTTTGCCTAGATGCTCCTTTTGCCTTTACAGCTAGCAACAGCTTAAGCCGCGTCCCAACCTTATCCTTCAACGGTCATATCCTAAAGCCTCTTCCTCTTGTAGAGTCATCGGCCACTTTAGGATAGATGTGAGCTTTGCCTTTCTTCCCAAGGTACCTGAGTTGTACGGCCTTTGCCCTATCCGTACACTTCTCCTTAACTTCACACAACTACTCCTTTTCTTCCTTTGATCTCTCTTCTCATGTAAACCCTTGATCCTTTCACTTAATAATCTCCATAACTTAACACTCCCCCTCAAGCTTAGCTTTGTGAAAGCCTAAGCTTGGAAAGCCACAAGATCTTCCTCATTAAAAACCTCACCAAAGAAAACCCAATGGGATAAAACTTTGATGAGGGAAAAAGAGTAAAGACCTTGCAGCTAAGGGGATTAGCTCCTTCTCTTCCCAAGATCAATGAGGCCCAACCTGATGTGAATGGACTCCATTGTCTTCTGTCTTGCAGCCTTGGTGAACACATCCGCTAACTGATCTTCACTCCTTGTGTAGCATGGCAAGATGACTCCTAAGATGATCATCTGCCTCACCTTGTGACAGTCAACTTCAATGTGCTTGGTTCTCTCATGGAACACCGAGTTGGATGCAATGTGAATGGCAGCTTGATTGTCACAATGCATTGTCATTGGAGTGGCTTGATCAATCTCCAAGTGCTTCAAGATGCCTTTGATCCACACCAACTCGTTTGTGAGCTTCAGCATGGCTCTATACTCAGCTTCAGCACTTGAACATGATACCACCTTCTGCTTCTTGCTCTTCCAAGTCACCAAGTTGTCTCCAATGAATGTGCAATAGCCGGTGGTTGATCTTCTGTCAGCTCTATCTCCTGCCCAATCAGCATCACAATAGCCCACCACTTCTGAGCTTCCATTGCATCCCATCCAAACCCCTTGATCCGGCGAGCCATTTAGATACATCAGCAGCCTCTCCACCATACGCCAATGATGTTCCTTGGGAAGCTGCATGTGTTGACTCACCTGATTCACAGCAAAGCATATATCAGGTCTTGTGATGGTAAGATAAATCAATTTGCCAACAAGTTTTCTATAGAGTTTAGGATCATGAAATGGCTTGCTGTCTTCAATCTCCCCCTCTCTTGGTACTTTGTAGCCATCCTCCATTGGCATCCTTGCTGTCTTGCCTCCATAAGCACCTGCATCTTTCAAAAGATCAAGTGTATACTTTCTTTGGGACATGAACAAACCTTCCTTGGATCTACAAATCTCAATTCCAAGGAAGTATTTCATTTCTCCCAAGTCTTTGATTTCAAACATAGTCTTTAGAAACTCCTTGGTTGCTTTGATACCTTCCTTATCACTTCCTGTGATAATGATATCATCCACATACACAAGGAGAGCAACCATACCTGAGGGTGTCGTGAGTGTAAAAAGAGTGTGATCCAACTCTGACTTCTTGAAGCCTCGGCCGTTCAAAGTTGTGCTCAACTTGTTATACCAAGCTCTTGTGATATGATCATGGACCAGCTAGTTGATAAAGATGAAGAAGGAGAGACTGAAGATACACTAGCTGAAGAGGAAGCTGTCCTAGCCATTCCCACAGGTGCTATAACTCGTGCAATGACAAGGAGACTCAAGGAAGCTGTTGGAAACATACTGAAGATCTCTAAGGAGCAAGAAGACTGTCTTGGTAGAAGCTTGAGCCACCAAGACACACTCATCACCATTCATGTGATCTTACCATCAAGCTGATCATCATCTAGGCAAGTGGCTTGGTATACTCTTTTTCCCTTGATTAGTTTTGTCCCACTGGGTTTTCTAATCAAGGTTTTTAATGAGGTATCAAGTTCACTTACACATTCCTAGTTGATGTATCTTGGATGCAACTCGGCATAAGGCATCTTGGACCGACTTCATCATCTATCTTATATTATGTTTTAGCCTAAGTGTTGTGTTATTACTTTGAAACCGTGTGGAGCCTTTTCCTTTATGTTTTCTTATATTTTCGAGACCTTGTGCATGTACAAGGATCTCTCTATTTAAGTGTAACACAAACCCTCTTTCTAATCTAAGTTATCTTTTGTTTAAACCTTGTGTTTTCTTCTCCCTTGCTTTCACGAGTTAAGAGAGTGTCTGGTGTGTAGTATCCAGTCTGTTGGTGTGTAATATCCAACGCCCAAGGGCTTTAGAAAGGTGTGTCATATCCGATCTAAGTCTAGGAGTATCAAGGAGCCTTTCCGCAGCCTCTTGTGTCACCATTCGATCCACAGCCTTGATAAACTTGAGTCTTTGATTCGTTTATGCAAGGATCTATCCAAACCATCCAGAGAAGGGTCCTAGGATCTCATTAAGTGGTATCAGAGCACTCTGGAAGGGGAGTTTCGATTTCTCTCTTGTTTGTTCATAAGATCTACTCTTTGTCGATTCATATTTTGTTTTGATCAAACGGTTCTTGTGTGTTTATTCTCACTTGATCTGTTTGTTTTATTATCAGGATTGTTAGATCTGATTGTTTCGTGTATCATATTGCTAGATCTAAGAAATTTCGATCAAGTTTTAAACAAAAACCTTTTCACATTCTTGTCGATTACGTTATCGTTTTGCTTGATCCAAAAGTTTCTTGTGCTTGTGTGACTCGATCTGTTGTTAGAATCATAGATCAGGATTTGTTAATCTCATTTCATCATCCGTTGAATCTGATCTGTGATTGAATCCATTTAGTGAGTAAACAAGAATTCAAATCGTTGCATGTTGTTCAAGTATTGATTGCCACCTTGTTTAAATCTCTCTGTTTCCTTATTTGAATCCTTGTTGTGTGTCAATTCCTTTGAACTACTTACTGGTTCGAATCTTGTGTCTGTCAGGAAGCAATGGGATCTGAGGAGGACGATGAAACTTTTATGAGAAGGAACAAAATGTTACAAGAAGCAATCACCAAACAAGTAATGGACGCGATGGTGAAGTTGCTGGAAGAGAAGTATGATCAGAGACCAAATGATGGGCAAGGACAAACATCTGGACAGAGACGTGAGCAAAGAAGAAACAGACAAGGTCAGCGTGAGCATGCTGGATCAGAAGAAACTGATAACTTCTATGAGAGAAGTAGCCATAGCTCCGGTTCGAGACATAGCAGTAGATATACACTTTTGTGTATGTAGAGTGATGAATAAATATCAAGAGATGATTAGTGTAGTTTGTATGAGATTTGGAGATTAAGAGAGACTAAGAGAATAAAGAACAAGAGAGAATACTCAAAACTCCATTAATTGATTTAATGTCTCAGATACAAGTTATATATGAAGGGATAAGGCTGATACAAAGGGGATTTCGAAATGGGACTCAAAGCATGTGAAGTCAAGGCTAGCTGGCTGCTGAGAGGCTTCACATGCTTGGACAGGCTGTAAAGTAGCTTTACCTTTCCAGCTATGACCAGACCTTATCCAAACAGCTCCTCCCTTATCCTGACTCCTCTTGGGCGTGCTTCTCCTCACCAAAGTGATCCAAGGTAACTTCCTAAGCCTTTAACTTAGTTACCACAGTAAAACTAAAGTTACTGTGGTAAATCCCAAAGTTACTGTCTGCCCCAATACTCTTCCTCTATCAATGTATCCACTCCTCATCACCTCATCTCAACACTCCCCCTCAAGCTTGACCATGTGGAACAAGTCAAGCTTGGAAACCATGAAGACCTCCCTCATTAAAAACCTCACCAAAGAAAACCCATTGGGATAAAACTTCGATGAGGGAAAAAGAGTGGAGACTCCATGGTTAAGGGGCTCAACTCCTGGGAGTAAGATCAATGAGTCCAAGCCTGGATAGTATGGACTCCATTGTCTTCAATCTCGCTGCCTTGGTAAACACATCTGCAAGCTGATCTTCACTTCTTGTATAACATGGCAGAATCACTCCTAAGATAATCATCTGCCTCACCTTATGACAATCCACCTCTATGTGCTTTGTTCTCTCATGAAACACTGAGTTGGAGGCAATGTGGATAGCTGCTTGATTGTCACAATGCATAGTCATAGGAGTACTCTGCTCAATCTCTAGATGCTTCAAGATCCCCTTGATCCACACCAACTCGTTTGTCAGCTTCAACATGGCTCTATACTCAGCTTCAGCACTTGAACAAGAGATAACCTTTTGCTTCTTACTCTTCCAAGTAACCAAGTTCCCTCCAATGAATGTACAATACCCAGTAGTTGATCTCCTGTCCACTCTATCTCCTGCCCAATCAGCATCACAATACCCAACCACTTCTGTACTGCCATTGCAACCCATCCAAACTCCTTGACCAGGCGTGCCACTCAAATACCTCAGTATCCTATCAACCATCTTCCAATGATGTACCTTTGGCGCCTGCATATGCTGACTTACTTGATTCACAGCAAAACATATATCAGGTCTGGTAATAGTCAAGTAGATCAGTTTGCCAACCATCTTCCTATACAGCTTCGCATCCTCAAACAACTGCTTCTCTTCAACCTCCCCCTCACGCAAAACCTTATACCCCTCTTCAAGAGGTGTCTTTGCTACCTTTCCTCCAAGTACATCAGTCTCCTTCAGCATATCCATTGTAAACTTCCTTTGAGACATAAACAAACCCTCCTTGGATCTGCATATCTCAATCCCCAAGAAATACTTCATCTCTCCCAAGTCTTTGATATCAAATACTGACCTGAGAAACTCTTTAGTGGCTTTAATCCCAGCCTTATCACTTCCTGTGATAATCAAATCATCCACATACACTAGAATCACAATGATCCCTAATGGAGTAACCAAAGTGAAGAGTGTATGATCCAGTTCAGACTTTCTGAATCCTCTCCCATTTAGAGTTGTACTCAGCTTCCTGTACCAGGCTCTAGGAGATTGCTTTAACCCATATATAGCTTTCTTCAATCTCAAAACATTTCCTGGCTTCACTAGATGCTCAAGACCAGGAGGGGGAAGCATGTATACCTCATCTTCTAGCTCACCTTGTAAGAAAGCATTCTTCACATCCATCTGCCACAATTCCCACTCCAAGTTTGTTGCAATGGATAACACAATCCGAACTGTGTGTAGCTTAGCTACTGGTGCAAAGGTATCAATGTAATCCTCTCCATAGGTCTGTGTAAATCCCCTTGCAACCAGTCTGGTCTTCTTCCTATCAATCTGTCCATTTGCTAGATACTTGATTGTGAAGATCCATCTACTAGATACAGCCTTCTTTCCCTTAGGCAGCTCACTCTCATACCATGTATCATTTTTGATCATAGCACCTGCTTCAGCTCCCACTGATTCTTTCCATTCCTTGTCTAACATAGCTTCTTCATAAGTCCTTGGTACATAACTCTCATCCAGACTACTCATAAAGGCATAGTGCTCCTCTGGAAACTCAGCAAAGGAACACACGGCTTGAGAAGGATGCTCCACAGCCTGGGCATTGTAGTACACTCTCGTGTTTACCCAGTTGGAAGGATCCCTCTTTATCCTTGTGCTCCTCCGCAAGGTCTCAACATGTTCTTCAGCCTGAACATGATCTTGTGTTTCCTCTCCTAAACCAGTAGGTTCTCCCTGCTCATTTCCACCTGACTGAGCCTCACTCTCCTCTGTACCAGTAGACTGAACAACATTCTCTACTTCCTGTGTCTCCTCATGATCATGCTGTCCTGAATCCTCTTGGTTTTGCTCCTGCTCCCCTGATTCAGATCCATTCCCCCTCTCATGATCAAGAGGGGTTGTTCCTCCAGCTTCTCCAGCTTGATTAGAAGGTCCTGTTCTTCCTGGTTCCTGATCTTGGGATAATCCTATCCCTAGCCTCTCCAACAACACTCTCAATGTTGTTGCCTTCTCTGATGGAGCTCGGGACAGATCCTCTAGGTCTTCCCATTTCTTCTCCTCATAATACCCTTTAGACTCAACAAACTTCACTTCTCTAGATACCATAACCCTCCTAGTTGTTGGATCATAACATTTGTAGCCTTTCTGAGTGATTGAGTACCCAATGAACATAGCTTTAGTACTCTTTGCTTCTAGCTTGTTCCTTCTTTCTCCGGGAATCATCACATAACATAAGCACCCAAAGACTCTCAAATGATCAATGTGTGGCTTGGTCTTGTTCAATACTTCAAAGGGAGACAGTTTCTTCAAGACACGGGTTGGCACTCTATTGATGAGATAGCAAGCAGTCTGAACAGCATCACTCCAAAACCTCTTAGGGACATTCATGTGGAACATTATTGATCTCGCAACCTCCATCAAATGTCTGTTCTTCCTCTCAGCCACCCCATTTTGTTGTGGTGTGTAAGGACAGCTAGTTTGTTGCACAATCCCATGCTTTGCAAGATGACTCTTGAATGCATTGCTAGTGTATTCTCCTCCATTATCAGACCTCAGAATCTTCACAGTGGCATTGTACTGATTAGTAACATATGCTTGGAAGTTCATGAAGGCTTCTAGGACTCTGTCTTTGGAGGGAATCATGGTGATCCATGTGTACTTTGACTTCTCATCAATGAAAGTCACAAAGTACTTATGGCTGTCTCTAGACATACAGGGAGCTGTCCACACGTCTGAATGCACCAGATCAAAGCAATTCTCATATCTGGTTTCTGATGTTGGGAAGACAGTCCTACAGTGCTTTCCAAGTATACAAGCTTCACACTCCAAGTGATTGAACGCCATACTTGGTAGAATCAGTTCAATTGCCTTGGCATGAGGATGTCCCAGCCTTGCATGCCATGTGAGATTATCACACCTATCTGTTGTGCTGCTTAAACACACAGACTCCACAGGACTAGGCGCCTCAGTTGTTTGGAGATGATAGAGCTGATGCTTGCTGTCTCCTCTGCCAATAACCCTTCCAGTCTTCAAATCCTGGAACTCAACTTCATTTGGTCTGAAAACCACTTGACAATCCAGATCAACTGTAGCCTTCTTAACTGAGATTAGATTGGATGTAAACTGAGGTAGGTAGAAGGCAGTGGAGTTCTTCTCAAACAGCTTGAGGTTTCCCACTCCTTCTATTGGGATCCTGGTACCATTGGCTATCATGACACTCCCTGTTGCTGCTTTAACCTCACTGATTAGTCTCTTGTCACTGATCATGTGGTGTGTTGCTCCAGAGTCAATGATGATGGGTTTAGATGTGGATGCTTTGGCAGGAGCACCCAGACTCCGGGTCGTAGCCAAAGCATACACATGCTTAACCAACTCATCCCATTCCTTCTTTGTCACACACTCATCTGCCCTCTTGGTATCCACACTGTCTCCTACTGTTTCTCCCATGTAAGCTGAGTATGAACACTCTCCTATAACCATCTGCTGAAGTACATCCTTGATTCTCTTCAAGATTACACTCATCCTGCCACTTAAGTGCTCAGACTCGCTATCCTTTCTCCATGCCCTTCTCTTCATTAACCACTCCTTAGAAAGTTTTCTCAACCTTCCCCTCTTACAGCTTGTACCTCCCTTCCATCTTTCTGGCTTCCTGTTCATTTCCCACACATCACAAGTATATTTAACAAGCTCACATACCTCTTCCATAAGGAAGCTGAAGATCACATCTTGCTTCCTCCTTTCTTGACAACATCTCAGATTTGATGTGTGTGTCTTCACCACATCTAGCTCTGACCATACTTCTCTCAGCCTTCCCACAAGCTGATAACACTCATCCTTTCCTTGTCTCAAGCCGCGGATCACCCCTCTGTCCTCAACGACTCTTACAAGCTTGGACTTGCCTAAAGTTGCTTCAATCTCACTCTTTGTAGTGTTTCCTTGAACAACTTCATTTCCCAGCTTCAGACCTCTTGTCTGACCTTCTTCAGTAGCCATTTCCATGAAAGGTTTCCCCTTTCCATGACTACTCCACAACCCACAGCTTTCCAAAGCTCCCTTTATCCATCTTGAACACACTCCATCCATCTCTTCTTCAAGCTCCACTAGTTTACTAGATCTGTGCTTCATCTCCTGTTGAGGTTGATTGAATCGACCAGACAACCTCCCAAATACCCAGAAAGTGAAGAACAGCTCAAGAACAGCTCAAGAACACCAAGAACACACAAACAGATTTTCGCAAATCACCACTCCCTTCCTTGCCAACCTGGCTCTGATACCATATACACTTTTGTGTATGTAGAGTGATGAATAAATATCAAGAGATGATTAGTGTAGTTTGTATGAGATTTGGAGATTAAGAGAGACTAAGAGAATAAAGAACAAGAGAGAATACTCAAAACTCCATTAATTGATTTAATGTCTCAGATACAAGTTATATATGAAGGGATAAGGCTGATACAAAGGGGATTTCGAAATGGGACTCAAAGCATGTGAAGTCAAGGCTAGCTGGCTGCTGAGAGGCTTCACATGCTTGGACAGGCTGTAAAGTAGCTTTACCTTTCCAGCTATGACCAGACCTTATCCAAACAGCTCCTCCCTTATCCTGACTCCTCTTGGGCGTGCTTCTCCTCACCAAAGTGATCCAAGGTAACTTCCTAAGCCTTTAACTTAGTTACCACAGTAAAACTAAAGTTACTGTGGTAAATCCCAAAGTTACTGTCTGCCCCAATACTCTTCCTCTATCAATGTATCCACTCCTCATCACCTCATCTCAACAGTAGAAGGTCTCGACATGATCATGAGGGCCGAAGGCATAGACGCAATGAGCTATCAGGGTTGAAGCTTAAGATCCCTCCTTTCCATGGTAAAGCTGATCCAGATGCCTATCTTGAGTGGGAGAAGAAGATCGAACTCGTTTTCAACTGTCAGCATTACTCAGAGACTAAGAAGATTCAAGTAGCTGCTACCGAGTTCAATGATTATGCATTGAGCTGGTGGGATCAGTTGGTTACAAACAAGAGGCGCAATGGTGAATTCCCCATTGAAACATGGGCAGAGATGAAAGCTGTGATGCGCAAGAGGTTTGTACCAAGTCATTATCACCGTGATCTTCATCAAAAGCTGAGACTGCTCACACAAGGAACAAAGTCTGTAGAGGAATACTTTCAAGAGATGGAATTGCTTATGCTAAGAGCTTGTGTATCTGAGGACAGTGAAGCTACTATGGCACGTTTTCTTGGTGGACTCAACCGTGAGATACAAGATAGAGTAGAGATGCAACACTACTTGGAGATAGAGGAGATGCTACACAAAGCTATCTTGGTGGAGCAGCAAGTTAAGAGAAGAAGTTATGCGCGTGGCAGCTATGGTTCCAGTAGATACCAGACCTCTAAGGAAGATAAACCAAGCTATCAAAAGGAGAGCAAGCCACAGCCAAAAGAAGAATCTAAGTCTAGTAGCATCTACAGCAAAGATAAGGGTAAAGTGGAAGCTACAAGCTCGCGTGCAAGAGATGTGAAGTGTTTTAAGTGCCAAGGGCGTGGGCACTATGCTAATGAGTGTACTAACAAGAGAGTTATGATTCTTCTGGAGAATGGAGAGTTTGAATCTGAAGATGAGAAACTAAGGACTGATCAAGAACTATCAGAAGCTGAGTATGAGGAAGAACCAGTTCAAGGTAGACTTTTAGTTGCAAGAAGAACTCTCAGTTTGCAAAACAAAACTGAGGAGCAAGAACAAAGAGAGAACTTGTTCTACACACGTTGTCTGGTGCAAGGAAAGGTTTGCAGCCTGATCATCGACGGTGGAAGCTGTGTTAATGTTGCTAGCGAGACAATGGTGAAGAAGCTTGGTTTGAAAGCTCAAAAGCATCCTAAACCTTACCGGCTGCAGTGGCTTAATGAAGAGGGCGAGATGAGGGTATCTACTCAGTTTTCTATACCCTTTTCCATTGGGAGGTATGAAGATGACATTCTCTGTGATGTGATACCCATGGAAGCCAGCCACATACTACTGGGAAGGCCTTGGCAGTTTGATAGGCGTGTCATCCATGATGGCTTCACCAACAAACATTCTTTTGAGTTCAACGGCAAGCAAACTGTCTTGGTACCTCTAACTCCTAAAGAAGTGCATGAAGATCAGCTTCAGCTTCAGAAAAAGAAAGAGATTGATCTCAAACCAGATAAGCAACACAACTTCTATGCTAAAGCTAGTGAAATCAAAAGATCTCTTTATTCTCATCAATCGGTTCTCTTATTTATTTTTAAAGAATCTCTTTTGTCTCTAACTGAATGTACACCGGTGTATCCGAGTGAGATGTCAGCTCTTTTACAGGAATACCAGGATGTATTTCCAGAAGATAATCCCATAGGTTTGCCACCTATTCGAGGGATTGAGCATCAGATTGATTTTGTACCAGGAGCTACTCTTCCCAACAGACCAGCATACAGAACTAATCCTGTGGAAACCAAGGAGCTACAAAGACAGGTTGAGGAACTGATGGAGATAGGCCATATCCGTGAGAGTATGAGCCCATGTGCTGTGCCTGTGCTCCTTGTGCCTAAGAAAGATGGGAGCTGGCGCATGTGTGTTGATTGTAGAGCAATCAACAATATAACAGTGAAGTATCGCCACCCTATTCCTAGATTAGATGATATGCTTGATGAGTTGCATGGTTCTAGTGTCTTTTCTAAGATAGATTTGAAGAGTGGATATCATCAAATAAGAATGAAAGAGGGAGATGAGTGGAAAACAACCTTTAAGACTAAGCATGGGTTGTATGAGTGGTTAGTCATGCCTTTTGGGTTAACCAATGCTCCTAGCACTTTTATGAGATTGATGAATCATGTGCTTAGATCTTTCATAGGTTTGTTTGTGGTAGTATACTTTGATGATATCCTTGTTTACAGTAAGAACCTAGGAGAGCATATAGATCATCTTAAGTCTGTTCTTGATGTGTTGAGAAAAGAAAAACTGTTTGCTAACCTTAAGAAATGCACTTTTTGTACGGATAACTTGGTCTTCCTAGGCTTTGTTGTGAGTGCAGATGGAGTAAAGGTGGATCAGGAGAAGGTGAAGGCAATTCAAGAATGGCCAATTCCAAAGACTATAAGTGAAGTGAGGAGCTTCCACGGCCTTGCTGGTTTCTACAGGCGGTTTGTTAAAGACTTTAGCACTATAGCAGCTCCCTTGACTGAAGTGATAAAGAAAGAAGTCGGATTCAAGTGGGGAGAAGCACAAGAGACTGCCTTCCAATGCCTTAAAGAGAAGCTTACTCACGCCCCTCTTCTTATACTTCCAGATTTTAATAAAACCTTTGAGATTGAATGTGATGCTTCTGGTATTGGAGTGGGTGCTGTTTTGATGCAGGAAAAGAGACCCATAGCTTATTTCAGTGAGAAGCTTGGAGGCGCCACTCTCAACTATGCAACTTATGATAAAGAATTGTATGCCTTGGTGAGAGCTTTGCAGACTTGGCAGCATTACTTGTGGCCCAAGGAGTTTGTGATACACACTGATCATGAGTCTCTCAAGTACTTGAAAGGACAGAACAAGCTCAGCAAGAGACACGCAAGATGGGTAGAATTCATAGAAACCTTTCCTTATGTCATCAAGTACAAACAAGGTAAAGAAAATATAGTTGCTGATGCACTATCTCGAAGGTATGTTCTCTTAAACACTCTTGATGCTAAGCTGTTAGGTTTTGAGCAGATTAAAGATATGTATGAATCTGATCCAGATTTTAAAGAAGCTTATAACTCTTGTGAGAAATTTGCTGCTGGACATTATTTTAGACATGATGGATTCCTCTTTTATGATAATAGACTGTGTGTGCCTAATTGCTCTTTGAGAGATTTGTTTGTTAGGGAATCACATGGAGGGAGTCTCATGGGTCACTTTGGTATTGCAAAGACTCTTAAAACTTTGCAGGATCACTTCTTTTGGCCTCGGATGAAAAGAGATGTGGAGAAACTATGTAAGAGATGTGCAACTTGCAAGCAAGCCAAGTCTAAGGTTCAGTCTCACGGTTTGTATACTCCTCTCCCTATACCTTATCATCCTTGGAATGACATATCTATGGATTTCATTGTTGGCTTGCCTAGAACTAGGACTGGAAAGGATTCTATCTTTGTGGTTGTGGATAGGTTCTCAAAGATGGCACATTTCATAGCTTGTCACAAAACTGATGATGCATTGCATATTGCTAACTTGTTCTTTAAAGAGATTGTGCGCATACATGGCATGCCTAAGACTATTGTTTCTGATAGAGATACTAAGTTTCTTAGTTATTTTTGGAAGACTCTTTGGTCTAAGTTAGGTACTAAACTCTTGTTTTCTACTACTTGTCACCCACAAACTGATGGACAAACTGAAGTAGTTAATAGGACTCTTGGAACACTCTTGCGTGCATTCATAAAGAAAAACTTGAAATCATGGGAAGACTATTTGCCTCATTGTGAATTTGCATACAATCATGCTGTGCATTCTACTTCTAAGTTTTCTCCTTTTGAGATTGTTTATGGGTTCAATCCCAACTCTCCTTTGGATTTAATCCCTTTACCTGAGTGTGAAAGGGTCAGCGTTGATGGCAAAAAGAAGGCAGAGATGGTGAAACAACTCCACGAGCAGGCTAGGCTCAACATTGAGGCAACAACCAAACAATATGTTAAGCATGCTAACAAAGGAAGGCGTGAGATGGTCTTTGAAGTGGGTGATCAGGTCTGGATTCACCTAAGGAAAGAGAGGTTTCCCAATGAAAGGAAGTCCAAGCTGATGCCGCGGATTGATGGACCTTTTGAGGTCATAAGGAAGATCAGCGACAATGCCTACAAATTGGATTTGCAAGGTAAGTATGATGTGAGTAATAGCTTCAATGTTACTGACTTGATCCCTTTTATTGTAGATGAGCCAGATTTGAGGACAAATCCTTTTCAAGTGAGAGGGGATGATATGATCATGGACCAGCTAGTTGATAAAGATGAAGAAGGAGAGACTGAAGATACACTAGCTGAAGAGGAAGCTGTCCTAGCCATTCCCACAGGTCCTATAACTCGTGCATAAGGACCTGTGGGAATGGCTAGGACAGCTTCCTCTTCAGCTAGTGTATCTTCAGTCTGTCCTTCTTCATCTTTATCAACTAGCTGGTCCATGATCATATCATCCCCTCCCACTTGAAAAGGATTTGTCCTCAAATCTGGCTCATCTGCAATAAAAGGGATCAAGTCAGTAACATTGAAGCTATTACTCACATCATACTTACCTTGCAAATCCAATTTGTAGGCATTGTTGCTGATCTTCCTTATGACCTCAAAAGGTCCATCAATCCGCGGCATCAGCTTGGACTTCCTTTCATTGGGAAACCTCTCTTTCCTTAGGTGAATCCAGACCTGATCACCCACTTCAAAGACCATCTCACGCCTTCCTTTGTTAGCATGCTTAACATACTGTTTGGTTGTAGCCTCAATGTTGAGCCTAGCCTGCTCGTGGAGTTGTTTCACCATCTCTGCCTTCTTTTTGCCATCAACGCTGACCCTTTCACACTCAGGTAAAGGGATTAAATCCAAAGGAGAGTTGGGATTGAACCCATACACAATCTCAAAAGGAGAAAACTTAGAAGTAGAATGCACAGCATGATTGTATGCAAATTCACAATGAGGCAAATAGTCTTCCCATGATTTCAAGTTTTTCTTTATGAATGCACGCAAGAGTGTTCCAAGAGTCCTATTAACTACTTCAGTTTGTCCATCAGTTTGTGGGTGACAAGTAGTAGAAAACAAGAGTTTAGTACCTAACTTAGACCAAAGAGTCTTCCAAAAATAACTAAGAAACTTAGTATCTCTATCAGAAACAATAGTCTTAGGCATGCCATGTATGCGCACAATCTCTTTAAAGAACAAGTTAGCAATATGCAATGCATCATCAGTTTTGTGACAAGCTATGAAATGTGCCATCTTTGAGAACCTATCCACAACCACAAAGATAGAATCCTTTCCAGTCCTAGTTCTAGGCAAGCCAACAATGAAATCCATAGATATGTCATTCCAAGGATGATAAGGTATAGGGAGAGGAGTATACAAACCGTGAGACTGAACCTTAGACTTGGCTTGCTTGCAAGTTGCACATCTCTCACATAGTTTCTCCACATCTCTTTTCATCCGAGGCCAAAAGAAGTGATCCTGCAAAGTTTTAAGAGTCTTTGCAATACCAAAGTGACACATGAGACTCCCTCCATGTGATTCCCTAACAAACAAATCTCTCAAAGAGCAATTAGGCACACACAGTCTATTATCATAAAAGAGGAATCCATCATGTCTAAAATAATGTCCAGCAGCAAATTTCTCACAAGAGTTATAAGCTTCTTTAAAATCTGGATCAGATTCATACATATCTTTAATCTGCTCAAAACCTAACAGCTTAGCATCAAGAGTGTTTAAGAGAACATACCTTCGAGATAGTGCATCAGCAACTATATTTTCTTTACCTTGTTTGTACTTGATGACATAAGGAAAGGTTTCTATGAATTCTACCCATCTTGCGTGTCTCTTGCTGAGCTTGTTCTGTCCTTTCAAGTACTTGAGAGACTCATGATCAGTGTGTATCACAAACTCCTTGGGCCACAAGTAATGCTGCCAAGTCTGCAAAGCTCTCACCAAGGCATACAATTCCTTATCATAAGTTGCATAGTTGAGAGTGGCGCCTCCAAGCTTCTCACTGAAATAAGCTATGGGTCTCTTTTCCTGCATCAAAACAGCACCCACTCCAATACCAGAAGCATCACATTCAATCTCAAAGGTTTTATTAAAATCTGGAAGTATAAGAAGAGGGGCGTGAGTAAGCTTCTCTTTAAGGCATTGGAAGGCAGTCTCTTGTGCTTCTCCCCACTTGAATCCGACTTCTTTCTTTATCACTTCAGTCAAGGGAGCTGCTATAGTGCTAAAGTCTTTAACAAACCGCCTGTAGAAACCAGCAAGGCCGTGGAAGCTCCTCACTTCACTTATAGTCTTTGGAATTGGCCATTCTTGAATTGCCTTCACCTTCTCCTGATCCACCTTTATGTGAGAATAGACAGATTATGATGTGTGAGTGTTGTTTAGAACAGAGAGTGGTCGGATTGAAGGAGAACAGAGTGAAGACAGTAAGTGAGAATTAAAGAGACTGCAATGGAGAATAAGAGAGATTAAGTGAGATTTGAGAGAGTATGAGAGAGATTCTTGTAACCAGAGATTAGGAGAGTATAAGAGACTTGAGAATGGTGAAGAAGAAAGGAGAAACTCTCCCATTCAGCTTAATTTCGTAATGGTTACAATGGGGTGGCTTTATAGCCAGATTACAAGTTGCAAGTGATTAAACAATTGTTAAAGTACAGATTTACTAAACTAATATTATTGTAGGGTTTCTGATGGAGCCAGGAGGATGCAGCCAAGGAGAATCTCGACCAGAGGGAGTAGAGAGTGACAGGAGAGAGAGATGGGCACAGTCTGGTTGGGTGAAAGTGACAGCAGGTTCATCTCCTTATGCACATGTGACTTTTATCTTAATTAATTCTCCAACTTGCCAGATCTCTCTCCAACGGTCTCATACTTAGTTTAAACTTCAAATATGCTTCAGAAAGCTCAGCTGGACGAGTTCCCCACTTGCCTTGACTTCCAAGACACTCTAGGTTAGGTTTGGTTACTTGCAAGCCAAAACTGTACGGACAGATTCAAATCTGCTTGTTCCGGATTTGCTTGCTCTTGAAGCTTGGTCTCTTCATCAACTCCAGCTTCTTACTTCTTCATTCCAACACTCCCCCTCAAGCTTGACCATAGGAGATCCTTGGACAAGCTTGGAACCTTGAAGAAGCTCCCTCATTAAAAACCTTAGCAAGAAAACCCATTGGGACAAAACTTGCTAAGGGAAAAAGAGTGGAGTTTCCACAAAGCTTAGGGATTGGCCAGTGAGCCTAAGGAACTTCAGATTCATCATGGTGGAGTCCTTAGGCTCTGGATCGTGGCCTAATAGGTATAGCAAGTATGAATCACCATAACTTGCTATCCTTGAGCACAAGTAGCCGGCTGGATCATTTTGTGGCCGGTTTAGGGTCTCCCCCTCTCAACTGGCTTCAAGCCACCTTAGGAAGGCAAGGAAACGACCAGACCATCTTCTCTGAACCCCCAGCAAAGTTACTTGTTCTTTAGAACTTGGCTTGACCTCTTCATGGAACCATAGACTCGGTTAGGGTCTCCCCCTCTCAACTGACTTCTTTGGCCATCTTAGAAAGGCTAGGACATGACCGGATCATCATCATCATCTTCAGTGAGGCTCAAGCTTATTTTGGTACCTGATACATCATTTCAAAAGTGCATCAGTTCTTAAGGAAATGCACTCATCACATCAAACTCAATAATAGTTTAAGTATAAGGACAATCATGAATGTATTGAGATGAGTTTAAGGTGCTTCCCTTTTATAAGAATGGTCAGGAGTGGACTCCAATTGAATCCCCACTTGGTAAGACACAGTCCGGATTATGGAAGCTCAATCACACACTTGGAACTGAGCTTCTTTGATCCGGTTGGTACTGAGTAATGCAAGAGTGAATCCACCACTTGCAAACTCCACTTTTGATCAGAGGTGAGGCAATGAACGACTTGGATTGGCGCCAGTTGCTTCACCGTCAAATCACCTTTGAGCTTCTTCTTATGACCTGAGCTTGTCTCCCCCTTTCTTCTTGCTTCTTGCCTCCATTTAGGAGTTGAGACAAAGCTTTTCTTTGTTCATGAGCTCAATAGGTACCTGATTCAATCATCCAAAAAATGCATGTATCAATTCTCAAGGGGCAAACCTATTCACACATAAGAATAATAATGGTTTTAGGTACTTCCCTTGCATCAGTTTGTTGAATGTTGGTGAGGATTGCTAAGCACTTGAATCCTCCACGCCATTCCTTCTCTCAACCAGCCTTTGCATTTTTCTCTTGAAGTTTCAGCATGTAGGGAAGCTCAGCACTTTTCAACTCCATAATTTGCCACCATCATGTGATTGCTTAGCCAATAATTTCCCTGATTGAATACTCCTTGAGTCCTTGAATATGGCTGGTCAGAGTTGTGGGGTGTGCCAGCTTCTTCAGACTGATCACTTAGGCCCCTCCTTATTAAATCGCCATGCAACCTCTTCTTCTTGATCATCTATTTTGACACATAGATGTTGCTGGCCTTCTATGAGGAAAAGAGACACTTAGGAGCTTCATGGATCTTCTGGTAGCTCACTGATTCCCCTCCTCAAGCTTGGCTGAGTATAGGGACAAGCTTGAATGTGAGCTTCAATGAGTTTTGAAACTGGGAGCACAACAATACCAACATCTGCGCTTAAGCCAACCAGTTCACTATCTTCCAGGAGCACAACAATACCAACATCTGCGCTTAAGCCAACTGGATCACCATTTTCCTTCAGCTCTAATGTCTTTGGGCCACCAGTCTCCCCATGACTTAGGTGATGACCTTCCTTATGAGTCTCTTGAACCAGGAGCACAACAGCTCCTACGCCTGCGCTTAAGCCAACTGGTTCTACTCACAAGGTATCTTTACATGGTCAGGACTAAACACCTTGATCCATGCCTCTGACCACCGGCCACTCTTGGCTTAGTGATGGCCTTTTCTCTTGAGTGCACCTCCTGTACATCCTCTTGGCATCATAATGAACTCCTAGGATGCTTCTTTGGATTGAATTGGATAGATCCTTGTATAAACGAATCAGAGACTCAAGTTTATCAAGGTGATGGATCGTTTGGTGACACAAAGAGTTGCGGAATGGCTCCTTGATACTCCTAGATGACTAACTTGGATATTACACACCAAAATAGACACCCTTAGTTGTTGGATATGACACACCAACGAGATTCACTCAAGACTTGATGAGAAGTAAAGAGAGAACAAAGAAATCTGATAGATTTGTAGAAAAAGGATTGTGTTTAAAAGAGAGAACGCAAACACACTTATATAGAGAAGTATGGAACAGGCTCCATATTCTCGAGATCATTAAAGGGAACAGGCTCCCTTGGAACTACAACAAAGACTAAAGACTTATTCAAATTCGAAAAGAGTTTTTAAAACATGAAATAAAAACCATAGTTTAAAAATAACCTAAGGTGGAACCGTGATACATCATCTAAGGTTTATGTAAGTAACTTGTGGCCTCATTAAAAACCTTCCTTTGGAAAACCCAATGGGACAAAACCAAAGGCTAGGAAAAGAGCACACACAAGCACTTGCTTAGATGATGATCAGTTTGAAACCATTGCTTGAATGGTGATAAGAGTGTCTTGATTGATCAAACGTCCATCAAGACCGTCTTCTTGCTTCCATGAGATCATAAGTAGACTTCCAACAGCTTCTTTGAGTCTTCTAGCTTTGGCGCGAGTGATGGGACCTGGTGGAATGACTAAGGCATCATCTTCTTCCCTTGATTGGTCTTTGAACTCTTTATCTCCATCCTTATGCCGGTCCATGATCATATCATCCCCTCCCTCTTGAAAAGGATTTGTCCTCAAATCTGGCTCATCTGCAAAATAAGGAACCAAGTCAGTGATATTAAAACTATTGCTCACATCATACCTTCCTTGGAGATCCAGCTTGTAAGCATTGTTGCCGATTTTCTTTATGATCTCAAATGGTCCATCAATCCTTGGCATGAGCTTGGATTTCCTCTCATTAGGAAATCTTTCTTTCCTTAGGTGAATCCAGACTTGATCACCCACTTCAAAGACTCTTTCACGCCTCCCCTTGTTTGCTTGTTTGGCATATTGCTTAGTCTTCTCTTCTATGTTGCGCCTTGCTTGTTCATGAAGTTGTTGTACCTTCTCTGCCTTCTTCTTGCCATCAAGACTAACTCTTTCACACTCAGGTAAAGGTATTAGATCCAAAGGAGAGATGGGATTGAACCCATAAACAATTTCAAATGGAGAAAACTTAGTAGCAGAATGCACAGCATGATTATATGCAAATTCACAATGAGGCAAACAATCTTCCCATGATTTCAAGTTCTTCTTTATAATTGCACGCAAGAGTGTACCAAGAGTTCTATTAACTACTTCAGTCTGACCATCAGTTTGTGGGTGACAAGTAGTAGAAAATAATAGCTTAGTGCCTAGTTTAGACCAGAGAGTTTTCCAAAAGTAGCTTAGGAACTTAGTATCTCTATCAGATACAATAGTCTTAGGCATGCCATGTAAACGCACAATCTCCTTAAAGAACAAGTTAGCTACATGCAATGCATCATCAGTTTTATGACAAGCAATGAAGTGTGCCATCTTAGAAAATCTATCAACTACCACAAAGATTGAATCTTTACCAGTACGAGTTCTAGGCAATCCAACAATGAAGTCCATAGAGATATCATTCCAAGGATGATAAGGGATGGGTAAAGGCGTGTACAAACCATGGTTTTGGACTTTGGACTTAGCTTGTTTACAAGTTGCACACCTTTCACAGAGTCTTTCCACATCTCTTTTCATCCGCGGCCAGTAGAAGTGATCCTGCAAGGTCTTGAGAGTTTTTGCGACACCAAAATGTCCCATGAGGCTTCCTCCATGAGATTCCCTAACAAATAAATCTCTCAAAGAACAATTAGGCACACAAAGTCTATTATCATAGAAAAGAAATCCATCCTGCCTAAAGTAATGTCCAGCAGCAAATTTCTCACAAGACTTATAAGCATCTTTAAATTCAGGATCATTCTCATACATTACTTTAATCTGCTCAAATCCTAATAGCTTAACATCAAGAGTGTTCAAGAGAACATACCTTCTGGATAGTGCATCAGCAACTATGTTTTCCTTACCTTGTTTATACTTGATGACATAAGGAAATGTCTCAATGAACTCAACCCACCTTGCGTGTCTCTTGCTGAGTTTGTTTTGGCTTTTAAGGTACTTGAGAGACTCATGATCAGTGTGAATGACAAACTCCTTGGGCCATAGGTAATGCTGCCATGTCTGCAAAGCCCTTACCAAAGCGTAGAGTTCCTTGTCATAAGTAGCATAGTTGAGAGTCGCTCCTCCTAGTTTCTCACTGAAATATGCTATGGGTCTCTTCTCCTGCATAAGAACAGCACCAATTCCAATTCCTGAAGCATCACATTCAATTTCAAAAGTTTTATTGAAATCAGGAAGTATAAGAAGAGGGGCATTAGTAAGCTTCTCTTTTAGGCATTGAAAGGCAAGTTCTTGTGCTTCTCCCCATTTGAATCCAACTTCTTTCTTGATCACCTCAGTCAATGGAGCGGCTATGGTGCTAAAATCTTTTACAAACCGTCGGTAGAAGCCAGCTAATCCATGGAAGCTTCGCACTTCACTGATGGTTTTAGGAATCGGCCACTCTTGTATTGCTTTCACCTTCTCTTGATCTACCTTTACTCCATCTGCACTCACAACAAAGCCTAGAAAAACCAAGTGATCCGTTCCAAAAGTACACTTCTTAAGGTTAGCAAAAAGAGATTCCTTTCTAAGCACATCAAGAACAGCTCTAAGATGTCCTATATGATCATTAAAGCTCTTACTGTATACAAGGATGTCATCAAAGTATACCACAACAAATATGCCAATGAATGATCTAAGAACATGATTCATTAATCTCATGAATGTACTAGGTGCATTGGTTAATCCAAATGGCATGACTAACCACTCATAAAGACCATGTTTAGTTTTGAATGCAGTTTTCCATTCATCTCCTTCTTTCATCCTAATCTGATGGTATCCACTTTTCAAATCAATCTTAGAAAATATGCAGGAACCATGCAATTCATCAAGCATATCATCTAATCTAGGAATAGGATGGCGATACTTTACAGTGATGTTGTTGATGGCTCTACAATCAACACACATGCGCCAGCTTCCATCTTTCTTAGGCACAAGAAGCACTGGAACTGCACATGGGCTCATGCTCTCACGGATATGCCCCTTTGCCATCAACTCCTCAACTTGTTTTTGCAGTTCTTTAGTCTCCACGGGATTAGTCCTATAAGCTGGCCTATTTGGAAGTGTAGAACCAGGAACAAAATCAATCTGATGCTCAATCCCTCTAAGAGGTGGAAGACCAATTGGATTATCTTCAGGAAATACATCTTCAAATTCCTGTAAAAGACACTTAATTTCACTCGGATATACCGGTGTTGGGTCAGTAACATTCAAAAGAGACTCTTTAAAGATAAGTAAAAGAATAGATTGATGAGCATTGAGAGTTCTTTTGATTTCACCCGATTTGGCATAGAGACTATGCTGCTTCTTTGATTCAGGTTTGAGGTCTATTTCTTTCTTCTTTTGTAGCTGCAGTTGATCTTGATGAACTTCCTTTGGTGTTAGAGGAACCAGCACAGTCTTCTTTCCTTTGAACTCAAACGTGTGCTTGTTGGTGTAGCCATCATGTATCACTCGTCTATCTGATTGCCATGGCCGACCAAGAAGGATATGTCCAGCTTCCATAGGCAATACATCACAGAGAACCTCATCCTCATACCTTCCAATTGCAATGGGAACCGAAACCTGACTAGAAACCCTCATTTCTCCTTCTTCATTCAACCATTGAAGCCGGTAGGGCTTTGGATGTTTCTGTACTTGGAGGCCAAGCTTCTTTACCATAGTTTCACTAGCTACATTCACACAACTTCCTCCATCAATGATAAGACTACAGACCTTTCCTTGCACAAGGCACCGAGTGTAGAATAGATTCTCTCTCTGTTCTTGCTCTTCAGCTTTACTTTGCAAACTCAAAGTTCTTCTAGCCACCAATAACCTTCCTTTCACGGGTTCTTCTTCATATTCTTCTTCAATAAGCGCCTTACACTCAGACTCTGAAAGCTCATCCTCAGATTCATACTCTCCATTCTCAAGAAGAATCATGATTCTTTTATTGGTGCACTCATTTGCATAATGGCCTCTACCCTGACACTTAAAGCACTTAACATCTCTAGCTCTTGCACTTGAAACCTCGGCCTTTCCTTTATCCTTGCTGTAAAAGGAATTTGGCTTTGAGTCTTCTTTCAGTTGCGGTTTGCTTTCCTTTTGATAGCTAGACTTTTCTTCTTTAGTTCCCTGAAGTCTGGTGTTGTAACGAGAATGAGAATGGCCCTTCCTCTTAACTTGTTGCTCAACTAGTATAGCTTTGTGAAGCATCTCTTCTATCTCCACATAGTGCTGCATCTCAACATTATCTTGTATCTCTCGGTTGAGACCTCCTAAGAACCTAGCCATAGTAGCTTCTTTATCTTCAGAAACACGAGCTCTCAGCATCAACAGCTCCATGTCTTGATAGTATTCTTCAACAGATCGAGATCCTTGGGTGAGTCTTCTTAACTTCTGGTGCAAGTCGCGATGATAGTGATTTGGCACAAATCTTTTACGCATGAGAGCCTTCATCTCGTGCCATGTTTCAACGGGATACTCTTGGTTAAGTCTCCTGGTAGTCACAAGCTGGTCCCACCAACTCAGCGCATAGTCATGGAACTCAGTTGCTGCTATCTGAATCCTTTGGGCATTGGTGTAGTGCTTACAGTTAAACACCAACTCCATCTTCTTTTCCCATTCCAAGTAAGCATCCGGATCAACTTTGCCATGGAAAGGAGGTATCTTCAGCTTTAAACCAGCAAGATCATCTCTGTAAGTTCTCCTTTCATCATGATCTCTTCTATGTCTCCTTCTACTATCTCTAGAAGAGGAACTGCTGTGCGTGGCTCGGTTACGCTCATAGTAGTGGTCTGTTTCTTGTGATTCAGCATGCTCTCTCGGGGTTTCATCACGTCTTTCTCGTCTAGACTCATTGCTATGACCTTGGCCCGTAGCTTGCCTTATCTCTTGCCTTATTTCATCGCGAAGTTCCTTCATACTGCTCTTGATCATATCAGCAACGGTAGTGATCATCGTTTGGTTTAATTGCTCAGTCATCTGATCTCTCAATAACTTGTTCTGTCTCACGAGTTCTGCTTCATCTTCCGACTCTCTCACCATGGTACCTGATTCAGAAAACACTCAAACAAGTAAGATGTTCACAAGAATCAAATCAGAACAATTAGTCGACGCGGAAACAACTTTCAAAAGATTCAAAAGATAGAAAACTTGCAGATCACGGATCAGAGAATTCAAATCGACAAGACTAAGATTAGATCTATCAATTTTGGATTTATGCAGATCAGATTCAAGACAAATAAGAACAGATCTATCACAGAAACAACACAAATCAAGTTATTCAGCAAGTGATTCGACAGATCAAGCGATTCGATTACTTCCTTCACACGGATCGGATGAGTTTGATTCAAAATATGATAAGAACACTTAGATCTAATAGGATTCAACACAGACGATTAGCAATCAGGTGATATGCTACTCAGATGATACGAGAAACAACAACAGATCGCAGATCTATCAATGGTAATCAAAGAAGTTGAAAAGTTTATTTGAAACAGAAGAGAAATCGAAAACTTCCCAATCCAAAGCAGCTCTGATACCACTTAATGAACTCCTAGGATGCTTCTTTGGATTGAATTGGATAGATCCTTGTATAAACGAATCAGAGACTCAAGTTTATCAAGGTGATGGATCGTTTGGTGACACAAAGAGTTGCGGAATGGCTCCTTGATACTCCTAGATGACTAACTTGGATATTACACACCAAAATAGACACCCTTAGTTGTTGGATATGACACACCAACGAGATTCACTCAAGACTTGATGAGAAGTAAAGAGAGAACAAAGAAATCTGATAGATTTGTAGAAAAAGGATTGTGTTTAAAAGAGAGAACGCAAACACACTTATATAGAGAAGTATGGAACAGGCTCCATATTCTCGAGATCATTAAAGGGAACAGGCTCCCTTGGAACTACAACAAAGACTAAAGACTTATTCAAATTCGAAAAGAGTTTTTAAAACATGAAATAAAAACCATAGTTTAAAAATAACCTAAGGTGGAACCGTGATACATCATCTAAGGTTTATGTAAGTAACTTGTGGCCTCATTAAAAACCTTCCTTTGGAAAACCCAATGGGACAAAACCAAAGGCTAGGAAAAGAGCACACACAAGCACTTGCTTAGATGATGATCAGTTTGAAACCATTGCTTGAATGGTGATAAGAGTGTCTTGATTGATCAAACGTCCATCAAGACCGTCTTCTTGCTTCCATGAGATCATAAGTAGACTTCCAACAGCTTCTTTGAGTCTTCTAGCTTTGGCGCGAGTGATGGGACCTGGTGGAATGACTAAGGCATCATCTTCTTCCCTTGATTGGTCTTTGAACTCTTTATCTCCATCCTTATGCCGGTCCATGATCATATCACATCAGGTAAGTCACTTCTGAGCAGTTTCTCCAATTCTCCAACATCCTTTCTATCTTCAGGGTAGGAAATGGGCAGACACATAGATAGGATTTGGGACTGGGCAATCTCCACGGTTCAGGAATATCCATCTTGGGAGGCTCTGTAAAACGTGGGCAATGCCTTCTTCTTTGTCTTAGTTTTATGATGGACAGAGATCACCTCTTGTGTACCTGAAACATCACTCAAACTCCAGCAAGAATCAGACCACACACACTAGGATCAGCCCTTGATAATTCACCAAGTCTGATCCCAATGTTTTAAAAAGAAATATGCAATGAACAGAATCTAAACAACTCATTCAGTTCAACTCCATGCATACTAACATCACTAACTGCTCAGGTATGATAACTCATCAATAACAAGGCAATTAGGCTCTTTTTATGAATTTTAAAGACAATAAACAGAGACTAAACAACTCATCTAATCATCTTGAACAATATATATAATGCAATACAAGATCAGGAGGCTCTCCTAGACCTTTATCAATGCAACAAGACAATGACAGTAGCTAACCAATCGCCTAGCACAATACAAACAGAAACAATTAATCTAGGACAGGAACTAAACAATACCATGCTAGACAACTCCTAGAAATAATTTAAGAAACAGAGCAACACACACAATTTAAGTATCATGGGACAGAAACTAGGTTCAACAACTCTAGCAACTTGAACCTGTCCCAAGGATACCAAACACACCACTCAACACAACCAGACATAACTACTCAAGCTCTTATTAAAGGTAGGAGGTTAACTTACAAACAAGGAACCTGAGCTGGTTCCTTGAACCTCCAAGGCACACTGTTCACTTGAACTTGACAGATTTGGAGTTTGGGATCTCTACCCCACGCCATTTCCTTGTGTGTGCTTTCCCTTTAGACCACTCATGCTTAAGACCCCTCCTTTCTTCCTGATTACCAGGCGCCACCTTCTGGCACACAGTGAGAGACTCCATTTTGGGAAGAACTTGAAAATACCTTGTACAGACTTGGTTTGGAGCATTGCTTGCCAAACAGCTCCAAAACCTTCTTTCTCCAAGAGATCTCTTCAGGCTGAACAGGAGAAAGGATGATAGACCTTGGGAAGTCTCTGGACACGCCATGTTTAGTCTTCTTCCTCTTGAAGAGATTGAACAGCTGGCTGGACAGAAACTCTCCAATGATTTGAAATAACAATGAGGATGAGCCTATGCTTGAATTGTGGAAGCTTTGAGTTTCAGATACTAAAGACCTCCTTTATCTTGAGTTCTGGTGAGTCTCTTCCCTCCTGGAAAAGCTTTAGACCAGAGGATACAAGGATGAACAGAAACAGAGATTTTTGAAGAGAAGTATGAACTGTAACAGATTTGCGGAAGCTTTATGGATTCTCAGGAGCTTGGAGCTCTGATACCATGTGAGAATAGACAGATTATGATGTGTGAGTGTTGTTTAGAACAGAGAGTGGTCGGATTGAAGGAGAACAGAGTGAAGACAGTAAGTGAGAATTAAAGAGACTGCAATGGAGAATAAGAGAGATTAAGTGAGATTTGAGAGAGTATGAGAGAGATTCTTGTAACCAGAGATTAGGAGAGTATAAGAGACTTGAGAATGGTGAAGAAGAAAGGAGAAACTCTCCCATTCAGCTTAATTTCGTAATGGTTACAATGGGGTGGCTTTATAGCCAGATTACAAGTTGCAAGTGATTAAACAATTGTTAAAGTACAGATTTACTAAACTAATATTATTGTAGGGTTTCTGATGGAGCCAGGAGGATGCAGCCAAGGAGAATCTCGACCAGAGGGAGTAGAGAGTGACAGGAGAGAGAGATGGGCACAGTCTGGTTGGGTGAAAGTGACAGCAGGTTCATCTCCTTATGCACATGTGACTTTTATCTTAATTAATTCTCCAACTTGCCAGATCTCTCTCCAACGGTCTCATACTTAGTTTAAACTTCAAATATGCTTCAGAAAGCTCAGCTGGACGAGTTCCCCACTTGCCTTGACTTCCAAGACACTCTAGGTTAGGTTTGGTTACTTGCAAGCCAAAACTGTACGGACAGATTCAAATCTGCTTGTTCCGGATTTGCTTGCTCTTGAAGCTTGGTCTCTTCATCAACTCCAGCTTCTTACTTCTTCATTCCAACACTTTACTCCATCTGCACTCACAACAAAGCCTAGGAAGACCAAGTTATCCGTACAAAAAGTGCATTTCTTAAGGTTAGCAAACAGTTTTTCTTTTCTCAACACATCAAGAACAGACTTAAGATGATCTATATGCTCTCCTAGGTTCTTACTGTAAACAAGGATATCATCAAAGTATACTACCACAAACAAACCTATGAAAGATCTAAGCACATGATTCATCAATCTCATAAAAGTGCTAGGAGCATTGGTTAACCCAAAAGGCATGACTAACCACTCATACAACCCATGCTTAGTCTTAAAGGCTGTTTTCCACTCATCTCCCTCTTTCATTCTTATTTGATGATATCCACTCTTCAAATCTATCTTAGAAAAGACACTAGAACCATGCAACTCATCAAGCATATCATCTAATCTAGGAATAGGGTGGCGATACTTCACTGTTATATTGTTGATTGCTCTACAATCAACACACATGCGCCAGCTCCCATCTTTCTTAGGCACAAGGAGCACAGGCACAGCACATGGGCTCATACTCTCACGGATATGGCCTTTCTCCATCAGTTCCTCAACCTGTCTTTGTAGCTCCTTGGTTTCCACAGGATTAGTTCTGTATGCTGGTCTGTTGGGAAGAGTAGCTCCTGGTACAAAATCAATCTGATGCTCAATCCCTCGAATAGGTGGCAAACCTATGGGATTATCTTCTGGAAATACATCCTGGTATTCCTGTAAAAGAGCTGACATCTCACTCGGATACACCGGTGTACATTCAGTTAGAGACAAAAGAGATTCTTTAAAAATAAATAAGAGAACCGATTGATGAGAATAAAGAGATCTTTTGATTTCACTAGCTTTAGCATAGAAGTTGTGTTGCTTATCTGGTTTGAGATCAATCTCTTTCTTTTTCTGAAGCTGAAGCTGATCTTCATGCACTTCTTTAGGAGTTAGAGGTACCAAGACAGTTCGCTTGCCGTTGAACTCAAAAGAATGTTTGTTGGTGAAGCCATCATGGATGACACGCCTATCAAACTGCCAAGGCCTTCCCAGTAGTATGTGGCTGGCTTCCATGGGTATCACATCACAGAGAATGTCATCTTCATACCTCCTAATGGACAAGGGTATAGAAACCTGAGTAGATACCCTCATCTCGCCCTCTTCATTAAGCCACTGCAACCGGTAAGGTTTAGGATGCTTTTGAGCTTTCAAACCAAGCTTCTTCACCATTGTCTCGCTAGCAACATTAACACAGCTTCCACCGTCGATGATCAGGCTGCAGACCTTTCCTTGCACCAGACAACGTGTGTAGAACAAGTTCTCTCTTTGTTCTTGCTCCTCAGTTTTGTTTTGCAAACTGAGAGTTCTTCTTGCAACTAAAAGTCTACCTTGAACTGGTTCTTCCTCATACTCAGCTTCTGATAGTTCTTGATCAGTCCTTAGTTTCTCATCTTCAGATTCAAACTCTCCATTCTCCAGAAGAATCATAACTCTCTTGTTAGTACACTCATTAGCATAGTGCCCACGCCCTTGGCACTTAAAACACTTCACATCTCTTGCACGCGAGCTTGTAGCTTCCACTTTACCCTTATCTTTGCTGTAGATGCTACTAGACTTAGATTCTTCTTTTGGCTGTGGCTTGCTCTCCTTTTGATAGCTTGGTTTATCTTCCTTAGAGGTCTGGTATCTACTGGAACCATAGCTGCCACGCGCATAACTTCTTCTCTTAACTTGCTGCTCCACCAAGATAGCTTTGTGTAGCATCTCCTCTATCTCCAAGTAGTGTTGCATCTCTACTCTATCTTGTATCTCACGGTTGAGTCTATGAGATTAAGAGATCCTTAGAGTAATCAGAATAAAGAGAGTGTTTAAGAAGTGATTAAGAGAAGTTTGTGAAAGATTAAGAGACTAGATAGAGCCGTTTAGAGTCTAAGAGAGAACCATAGTGTCTAAGAGATTAGAGAGACTCAAACTGCATAATCTTATTAATGAGTGAGGTTACATATTTATAAGAGAGCTACAAGGGTTTCCAAGACTCGAAATGGGCACTATTGAAGCATGTGGAGTCAAAGGTTGCTTTAGGGATGGACGGATGAGGGGACTCGCATGCTTCCTCTCTTTACAGCCTGTCACAGCCTGGCATGCTCTTCCCTTATCCTCTCAACGTTCTGATCCTTATCCTCTTGAGTAACTCTTCCGCGTTTACCATTTCACTTGGGCAATGCACGGTAAGTCTTGGTCGAGGCTTGGATGGTACGGACTGTACGGCTTGTACGGCCTTGTACGGACGTCCGTACCATGCTCTCTCTAAACTCCACACTGCCTCATCTCTTCATCTCCTCAACCCCTCTTCTCTTCTTACTTATATGCTTAACTCAACTCAACACTCCCCCTCAAGCTTAGCTTTGTGAAAGCCTAAGCTTGGAAAGCCACAAGATCTTCCTCATTAAAAACCTCACCAAAGAAAACCCAATGGGATAAAACTTTGATGAGGGAAAAAGAGTAAAGACCTTGCAGCTAAGGGGATTAGCTCCTTCTCTTCCCAAGATCAATGAGGCCCAACCTGATGTGGATGGACTCCATTGTCTTCTGTCTTGCAGACTTGGTAAACACATCCGCTAACTGATCTTCACTCCTTGTGTAGCATGGCAAGATGACTCCTAAGATGATCATCTGTCTCACCTTGTGACAATCAACTTCAATGTGCTTGGTTCTCTCATGGAACACCGAGTTGGAGGCAATGTGAATGGCGGCTTGGTTTTCACAATGCATGGTCATTGGCGTGGCTTGATCAATCTCCAAATGCTTCAAGATGCCTTTGATCCATACTAACTCGTTGGTGAGCTTCAGCATTGCTCTATACTCAGCTTCTGCACTTGAGCAAGACACCACCTTCTGCTTCTTACTCTTCCAAGTCACCAAGTTGCCTCCAATGAATGTGCAATAGCCTGTGGTTGATCTCCTGTCTGCTCTATCACCAGCCCAATCTGCATCACAGTATCCCACCACTTCAGTGCTTCCATTGCAGCCCATCCATACTCCTTGATCAGGTGAGCCGTTGAGATACATCAAGATCCTCTCCACCATGCGCCAATGATGTTCCTTAGGCACTTGCATGTGTTGACTCACCTGATTCACAGAAAAACAAATGTCAGGTCTAGTTATAGTAAGATAAATCAATTTGCCAACTAGTTTTCTATAGAGTTTAGGATCCTGATAAGGTTTGCTGTCTTCAATCTCCCCCTCTCGTGGGACTTTGTAGCCATCCTCCATAGGCATCCTTGCTGTCTTGCCTCCATAAGCACCTGCACCTTTCAAAAGATCAAGTGTATACTTCCTTTGGGACATGAACAAACCTTCCTTGGATCTACATATCTCAATTCCAAGAAAGTATTTCATTTCTCCCAAGTCTTTAATCTCAAACATGGATTTAAGAAACTCCTTGGTTGCTATGATACCTTCCTTATCACTCCCTGTGATAATGATATCATCAACATACACAAGGAGTGCAATCATACCTGAGGGAGTCGTGAGTGTGAAGAGGGTGTGATCTAGTTCAGACTTCTTGAAGCCTCGGCCATTCAGAGTAGTGCTCAACTTGTTGTACCAAGCTCTTGGTGATTGCTTCAGCCCATAGATAGCTTTCTTCAGTCTTAACACATTCCCTCTCTTCACTAAGTGTTCAAGGCCTGGAGGTGGATGCATATACACTTCATCCTCAAGTTCACCTTGTAGAAACGCATTCTTCACATCCATTTGCCATAACCCCCATCCAAGATTCACAGCCAAGCTTAGTACAATCCGGATTGTGTGTAGTTTAGCTACTGGTGCAAAGGTTTCTATGTAATCTTCTCCATAAGTTTGAGTGAAACCTCTTGCAACTAGCCTTGACTTCTTCCTCTCAATCTTTCCATCCGCTTTGTACTTGATTGTGAATATCCATCTACTAGTCACAGCCTTCTTCCCTTTTGGTAACTCACTCTCGTACCATGTATCATTCTTGATCATAGCTCCTGCCTCAGCTCCAACTGACTCTTCCATTCTTTATCCATGATTGCTTCTTCATAGCTTCTTGGGATGTAGTTCTCATCCAAGTTAACCATGAAGGCACAATGTTCTTCTGGATATTGAGCAAAGGAGCACACGGCTTGAGAAGGATGCTCCACAGCTTGGGCATTGTAGTACACTCTCGTGTTTACCCAGCTAGAAGGATCCTTCCTTATCCTTGTGCTCCTTCTTAGTGGCTGCACAACCGGTTCTTCTTCCTGTTGTTCTTCTACCACTTCATCTTGAGAAGGTGTTTGCCTCACACCATGATCATGACCATGACCATCAGAGCCTATGCTCTTTCTCCTTCATTCTCTACTCCTCCTTCATCCTGGTTAGCCTCTTGCATAGGTTCCTCATGCTCCTCTCCTCCCTCATGATCAAGGTGGGATGGTGAACCAACTTCAGGAGGTGTAGTTGCGTGATTCCTTGGATCCTGGGATGTACTGATTCCAAGACCTTCAAGGATGATCCGCAAGGTGGTTGCCTTGTCTGATGTTAAGTCCTTCAGGTCTTCTTGATTCTTTTCTTCATAGTATCCTCTATCTTCCAAGAACTTCACATCTCTAGATACAAGTACTCTCCTTGCTATAGGATCATAGCATTTGTATCCTTTCTGTGTGGCTGAGTATCCTATGAACACAGCCTTAGTACTTCTTGCTTCTAGCTTGTTGATCATCTCTCCTGGTTTGAGCACAAAGCATAGGCATCCAAAGACTCGCAAGTAATCAAGAGCTGGTTTGTACCTGTTCAGAACTTCAAATGGAGCCTTCTCATTCAGAACCTTGGTTGGAGTTCTGTTGATCAAGTAACAAGCAGTGGCAACCGCATCACTCCAAAATCTCTTTGGAACATTACTCTGAAACATAAGAGACCTTGCCACTTCCATGAGATGCCTATTCTTCCTCTCAGCCACTCCATTTTGCTGTGGAGTATACGGACAGCTTGTTTGATGTAGGATCCCATGCTGTGATAAGTGTTGCTTGAATGCATGACTTGTGTACTCTCCTCCATTATCTGATCTCAAAATTTTAATCTTAGCATGATAATGGTTAGTTACATAAGTTTGAAAGTTCCTAAATGCATCAAGTACCCTATCTTTGGTCTGAATTAAGGTTAACCAGGTGTATTTGGATTTTTCATCAATGAATGTGACAAAGTACTTATAACTATCTCTAGATAAGCAAGGAGCAGTCCACACATCTGAATGAATTAGATCAAAGCAATTATCATAAACCGTAGTAGACTTTTGAAACACAGTTCTACAATGCTTGCCTAAAATACAAGCTTCACAATCTTTGTTCTCAAACACAACACCTGGTACCATTAAGTTCAAAGCTTTAACATGAGGGTGTCCTACTCTAGCATGCCACAATGCATTTTTATTCAACAAAGAAGCAGAAGTAAACGAGCAACTATAATCAGGAACAGAAGTGAGTTCTTCAAGCATATAGAGATCTCCCTTAGTCACCCCTTTCCCAATCAATCTGCTGCTCTCAATATCCTGAAACTTCACATCATTAGGACTAAAGATAACATTGCATTGTAAATCATTAGTACATTTCTTCACAGATAATAGGTTTGATGTGAATTCAGGCATGTAAAAAGCTCTAGATTCTTTGTTAAACAACTTAAGCTTTCCTATTCCTCTAATAGGTATCTTATCCCCATTTGCTATCATCACATGCCCATGCGTAGGTTCTATATCCTTAATCAAGTTCTCATCACTTATCATATGATGTGATGCACCAGAATCAACAATCAATGGTTTACCTACTCGTTTAGCATTATGACATAGATTACTAAGCAATGGATGCATCCTATCAGTTCTAGCAATGTGAGCATTTCTATACTCATTCCTAGCTTCTAACCGTTCTACTAGTTCTCTAATCAAGTGATCATCCTTATATGCAATCATAGAAGCTCCAAAGGAATAACCATAAGTGTTACCGTTTTCCTTTAGCATTTTGAAGAGAGCGTCAAGGTCTGATCTCTTGATGTAGTCATCATTGCTGCGTGTGCTTGAGGCGCCTGTGTAAGCCACCAGAGACTTCCCATTCCCATCATTGCCTCCAAGCCCATCTGCTTCACTCGCCTTGCTGGTGCCAGCTCCACTTGAACCTTCAGTCACATTTGCCCTTCCCTCACGCTCCTTCATGAACTTGGCCGGCTTGAGGTGTGGGTGTAGTATCCAGCATTGGCTCTTCTTATGACCATGCTTCTTGCAATGATCACAGTTGCCATTGAACTTCCTGTCCTCGTACTTCCCGTGAGATGCCTTGTTTGCTTGTGGAGTCTCGGTTGAGTCCTCATGAGCTGCTTGATTGGCAAGAGAGAGCTCCCCCTTTCCTCCAAACAACCCCATAGATCCCTGCTCCCTTTGGATTTGCGCACACACCTCCTCAAGGTCCGGAAGCTTGTCTGACCTTAGCATGTGCTGGATGAGTTGAGTGTAGGCCGGGTTCAGTGTGAGAAGCAACCCAAAGACCTTGTCTTGCTCGCGCCTCTCATTCAACTGATCTGGATCAGTTGTGCTCGGCCTCAGCATCTCCAGCTCTGACCATAAGGACCTGAACCTCCCCAAGTGCTTAGTGAACTCCATGTCCTCTTGTGCAAGACGGTTGATCGCTAGCTTCACTTCAAACACACGGCTGAGGTTGGAAGTGTTCCCATACACCTTCTTCAGCGTGTCCCACAGCTCCTTGGCTGATTCAAAGTAGCTGTAGGCATCCAAGATAGCTGGGTCCAAGGATGCGTGTAGAACCGTCATCACCAGCATGTCTTCTTGTTGCCATTTCTCCACAGCCGCTTCATTGGAGACCTCTTCTTGATCTCCTCCCTGAGTAATGAGTTTCGGAGCCTCCCCTGTTGTGATGTGCCCCCACAAACCCTTACTTCCCACCGCAGTCTTCACCATCCGAGACCACACAAGGTAGTTGCTACCTTTGAAAGTAACCGCTACCTTCATCCTCATGTTCATCCCATGTTCCATCTTTGCTTGATTTGAAAACTTGAATCTTGAATCTCGTACACACCAACCTTGAGTCTAGAATCACGCAAACACACAGAACGTAGCACAGCTTCAACTCGAACGTATCACGGCTTCAACACCTTCAAGACTACTCGCGTGTAGCTTCAAAGCCGTTAGCTTGTGACTCTCTAAAGATCAAACCCCAGATTCAAATGAACCTGGCTCTGATACCATATGAGATTAAGAGATCCTTAGAGTAATCAGAATAAAGAGAGTGTTTAAGAAGTGATTAAGAGAAGTTTGTGAAAGATTAAGAGACTAGATAGAGCCGTTTAGAGTCTAAGAGAGAACCATAGTGTCTAAGAGATTAGAGAGACTCAAACTGCATAATCTTATTAATGAGTGAGGTTACATATTTATAAGAGAGCTACAAGGGTTTCCAAGACTCGAAATGGGCACTATTGAAGCATGTGGAGTCAAAGGTTGCTTTAGGGATGCACGGATGAGGGGACTCGCATGCTTCCTCTCTTTACAGCCTGTCACAGCCTGGCATGCTCTTCCCTTATCCTCTCAACGTTCTGATCCTTATCCTCTTGAGTAACTCTTCCGCGTTTACCATTTCACTTGGGCAATGCACGGTAAGTCTTGGTCGAGGCTTGGATGGTACGGACTGTACGGCTTGTACGGCCTTGTACGGACGTCCGTACCATGCTCTCTCTAAACTCCACACTGCCTCATATCTTCATCTCCTCAACCCCTCTTCTCTTCTTACTTATATGCTTAACTCAACTCAACAGAGTCCACCAAGAAAACGTGCCATAGTAGCTTCACTGTCCTCAGATACACAAGCTCTTAGCATAAGAAATTCCATCTCTTGAAAGTATTCCTCTACAGACTTTGTTCCTTGTGTGAGCAGTCTCAGCTTTTGATGAAGATCACGGTGATAATGACTTGGTACAAACCTCTTGCGCATCACAGCTTTCATCTCTGCCCATGTTTCAATGGGTAATTCACCATTGCGCCTCTTGTTTGTAACCAACTGAACCCACCAGCTCAATGCATAATCATTGAACTCGGTAGCAGCTACTTGAATCTTCTTAGTCTCTGAGTAATGCTGACAGTTGAAAACAAGTTCGATCTTCTTCTCCCACTCAAGATAGGCATCTGGATCAGCTTTACCATGGAAAGGAGGGATCTTAAGCTTCAACCCTGATAGCTCATTGCGTCTATGCCTTCGGCCCTCATGATCATGTCGAGACCTTCTACTGCTATGTCTCGAACCGGAGCTATGGCTACTTCTCTCATAGAAGTTATCAGTTTCTTCTGATCCAGCATGCTCACGCTGACCTTGTCTGTTTCTTCTTTGCTCACGTCTCTGGCCAGATGTTTGTCCTTGCCCATCATTTCGTCTCTGATCATACTTCTCTTCCAGCAACTTCACCATCGCGTCCATTACTTGTTTGGTGATTGCTTCTTGTAACATTTTGTTCCTTCTCATAAAAGTTTCATCGTCCTCCTCAGATCCCATTGCTTCCTGACAGACACAAGATTCGAACCAGTAAGTAGTTCAAAGGAATTGACACACAACAAGGATTCAAATAAGGAAACAGAGAGATTTAAACAAGGCGGCAATCAATACTTGAACAACACGCAACGATTTGAATTCTTGTTTACTCACTAAATGGATTCAATCACAGATCAGATTCAACGGATGATGAAATGAGATTAACAAATCCTGATCTATGATTCTAACAACAGATCGAGTCACACAAGCACAAGAAACTTTTGGATCAAGCAAAACGATAACGTAATCGACAAGAATGTGAAAAGGTTTTTGTTTAAAACTTGATCGAAATTTCTTAGATCTAGCAATATGATACACGAAACAATCAGATCTAACAATCCTGATAATAAAACAAACAGATCAAGTGAGAATAAACACACAAGAACCGTTTGATCAAAACAAAATATGAATCGACAAAGAGTAGATCTTATGAACAAACAAGAGAGAAATCGAAACTCCCCTTCCAGAGTGCTCTGATACCACTTAATGAGATCCTAGGACCCTTCTCTGGATGGTTTGGATAGATCCTTGCATAAACGAATCAAAGACTCAAGTTTATCAAGGCTGTGGATCGAATGGTGACACAAGAGGCTGCGGAAAGGCTCCTTGATACTCCTAGACTTAGATCGGATATGACACACCTTTCTAAAGCCCTTGGGCGTTGGATATTACACACCAACAGACTGGATACTACACACCAGACACTCTCTTAACTCGTGAAAGCAAGGGAGAAGAAAACACAAGGTTTAAACAAAAGATAACTTAGATTAGAAAGAGGGTTTGTGTTACACTTAAATAGAGAGATCCTTGTACATGCACAAGGTCTCGAAAATATAAGAAAACATAAAGGAAAAGGCTCCACACGGTTTCAAAGTAATAACACAACACTTAGGCTAAAACATAATATAAGATAGATGATGAAGTTGGTCCAAGATGCCTTATGCCGAGTTGCATCCAAGATACATCAACTAGGAATGTGTAAGTGAACTTGATACCTCATTAAAAACCTTGATTAGAAAACCCAGTGGGACAAAACTAATCAAGGGAAAAAGAGTATACCAAGCCACTTGCCTAGATGATGATCAGCTTGATGGTAAGATCACATGAATGGTGATGAGTGTGTCTTGGTGGCTCAAGCTTCTACCAAGACAGTCTTCTTGCTCCTTAGAGATCTTCAGTATGTTTCCAACAGCTTCCTTGAGTCTCCTTGTCATTGCACGAGTTATAGGACCTGTGGGAATGGCTAGGACAGCTTCCTCTTCAGCTAGTGTATCTTCAGTCTCTCCTTCTTCATCTTTATCAACTAGCTGGTCCATGATCATATCAGGATGCTTCACAGCTTGGGCATTGTAGTACACTCTTGTGTTTACCCAACTGGAAGGATCCTTTCTCAGCCTTGTACTTCTTCTCAATACTGGCCCTTCTTGCGCCATCTCTTGTTCTTCTTCTTGTGGCAGCACACTTGTTTCAGATCTTTCTTCTCCTAGCTGACTTGCTTCAGCTCCTTCTTCCCTTAGCTGACTCTCTTCAGCTCCTTCTTCTTGATCATTTGATTCCACAGCTTGATCATGAGAGCCAGAACTCTCTTCTCTACTTGTTCCTTCACGGTTTGGAGTTCTTGTTTCATTCCCCCCCTCATGCTCAAGGTTGGAAGTCTGATGATCCGGAACTGGGGTAGTGCTTCTCCCCCCTTGATGTCCTTGATTCATGTTGATTCCAAGGCCTTCTAGGATAATCCTCAAGGTTTCAGCTCTATCAGAGGTAAGATCCTTCAAGTCTTCTTGAATCTGTTCCTCATAATATCCTTTCTCTTCAACAAACTTCACTTCTCTAGATACTAACACTCTCCTTGTGTTAGGATCATAGCACTTATGAGATTTAGAGAATCTGAGTTGTATATGAGAGAGTAGTATGATTTAAAGTGAGTAGAGAAAGGATTAGTGACTAATGGATAATCATGATCGAAATGTGTAGAGAGATTAATAGGATAGAACTGTCTAATCTTATTATGAGATGGGATTACAATATTTATAGGAGAGACATTAGGGTTTACAAGTAAAGAGAAATGGCACTAGTCATAAGCATGTGAAGTCAAGGGAAGAAGGGCGCGGCTCATTTGAATTCTACGGATGGCAAAGCTCACATGCTTTTGCTTTGCCTTTACAGCCTGTCCAAAGACTGGATGGATAAGGCTCGTCCCGCCCTTATCTCTTAACGGTATGATGAGCTTAAACCTTCCTGGTACACTAGAGGCTTTACTCATCCAACTCCCTCTTCCTTCATATCACTTAAGATGTACGGCCTTGCCCTATCCGTACATAGGCCATACCATCCGTACACTTCCTCACTTCTTACCCAACTCTTCTTCTCCTGCTCATAATGGCTTCCTCATCTCAACACTCCCCCTCAAGCTTAACTTTGTGAAAGTCTAAGCTTGGATAGCCATGAGATCTTCCTCATTAAAAACCTCACCAAAGAAAACCCATTGGGACAAAACTTTGATGAGGGAAAAAGAGTAAAGACCTCATGACTTAGGGGATCAGCTCCTTCTCTTCCCAAGATCAATGAGTCCCAACCTGATGTGAATGGACTCCATTGTCTTTTGCCTTGCAGCCTTGGTGAACACATCAGCCAACTGATCTTCACTCCTTGTGTAGCATGGCAAGATAACTCCTAAGATGATCATCTGCCTCACCTTGTGGCAATCAACTTCAATGTGCTTGGTTCTCTCATGGAACACCGAGTTGGAGGCAATGTGGATGGCAGCTTGGTTGTCACAATGCATGGTCATTGGCGTGGCTTGATCAATCTCCAGCACCTGCTTAGGGAGGACACTCTACCTGACCTTGAGGATGTGTGTGCGCGGATTCAGAAGGAGCAAGGCTCCATTGGGCTGTTTGCAAAGAAAGGAGACCTTTCCCTTGCAAGTCAAGCAACTCAAGAGGAGGGGAGTGAAGTTCCGCAAGCAAACAAGGCTGCTGCGCATGGGAAGTTTGAGGAGAGGAGGTTCAATGGGAACTGTGATCACTGCAAGAAGCATGGCCACAAGAAGACCCAATGCTGGATCCTTCACCCACACCTCAAGCCGGCAAAGTTCATGAAGGACCGTGAGGCAAGGGCTAATGCATCAGATGGAACGAGTGGAGCTGGTACAAGCAAAGGAAAGGAGATAGATGGGCGTGAAGGAGGTGATGGGAAGTCTCTTGTAGCCTACACTGGAGCACCAAGCAACCGTGGGAACAATGATCAGGAGTATCTAAGGAGATCTGATCTTGATGCCCTCATCAAGCTATTCAAGGAGAATGGTAACACCTATGAGATTTATTCAACTTCCTGGTGATTCTCCACCACTTTATGTATCCAAATCAAGCTTCTCACAAAGTGAGTCATCCTGGTTTGATTGGAACGACGAAGAAGCTGTCTCATTCCCAAACTGGGAAACTGGAATCACCTGATTTCAAAGTGGGATAACTTCTTCTTGCCAACTCCTATGATATTTATTCAACTTCCTGGTGATTCTCCACCACTTTATGTATCCAAATAAAGCTTCTCACAAAGAGATTCATCCTGGTCTGATTGGAACGATGAAGAAGCGTGTGACAGCTCTCATTGGATCAGTTTTGAATTAAAGCAACCTTATCCTTGACCTCACATGCTTAGTCTCTCTAAAACCCTTGTATCTGATCCTATATATTGTAAACTCTGTCTTGATTAATGAATAACACAAGTTCATCATAATCTCTCTCTAGTTCATCATGTTTCTCTTCTACATCTCATAAATCACCTCATCTCACTTTAATCTTTCTCTAAATCTCTCAATACCTGTTCAACTCTCTAAAATCATATGGTATCAGAGCCAGGTTGGCTTTGGTATTGAGATTTAGAGTGTTCTTCAGCTTCAGTTCATACTCTTTCATACTTTCTTTTCGGTTCTAACAAAGCAAGATGGAGGGAAACTACAAGGTCATTACAGTTCCTGTTGCGTTGAAGGGTGGTAGTAACTACCTGTTGTGGTCAAGGCTGGTGAAGACAGCCATTGGGAGGCTAGGGCTGTGGAGTCACATCACGGATGATGCAACCAAGCCAGTGGCTAAAGACGGAGAAGGAGATGAAGGTGTGGGAGATCAAGTTGCTGCTGCCGAGAAGAAGTGGATTCAAGAAGACTTGATGGTTCTTTCAGTGCTACAAGGGTCCCTTGAAGAGCATCTCTTGGAGGCCTACAGCTACTGCGAGACTCCAAAACACCTGTGGGAGGTACTCCAGAAGACGTTTGGGAACGTTACCAATCTGAACCGTGTGTATGAGATTAAGAAGGCCATCAACACACTGGTACAAGATGGGGAAGAGTTCACCAAGCATTTGGGCAAGTATAGATCCTTGTGGTCTGAGCTTGAATCATTGAGGCCAAGCACCGCGGATCAAGAGCTACTCATGGAGAGGAGGGAGCAGGATCAGGTGTTTGGATTGCTGCTGACACTAGATCCTCCATTCAATGATGTGATCAAGCACATGTTGAGGATGCCGAGTCTTCCATCTATGGAGGAAGTGTGTGCGCAGATTCAGAAGGAAGAGGGGTCACTTGGTATGTTTGGAGGGAAAGGAGACATGGCTCTGTCCAACAAGGCTGAAGCAATCCAAGCAAACAAAGCTGCTTACCGTGGAGAGGAAAGGAAGTTCAGTGGAAACTGTGACCATTGCAAGAAGCCGGGACACAAGAGGAGTCAGTGCTGGATCCTACACCCCCATTTGAAGCCGGCCAAGTTCAACAAGGAGAGAGAGGGAAGAGCTCACCTTTCTGCAGAGACAAGTGAAGCCGGCGCATCAGGAGCTGGCTCATCTGGTCTTGCGGGTGAAAGTGAAGGAAGAGCCTTAACCTCTCACCACCAAGGAGCTGTGAAGAACATGGATCATGAGGTGATCAAGAAGTCAGACATTGATGCCTTGATCAAAGCCCTTAAAGAGTCTGGTAACACCCTTGGAAACACCCTTGGTTATTCCTATACTGCTCATGTGTTGCCTAGAACTTGTGATAGCTTGCTAGGAAACTTTGATAGAATGGGAAATGAACCAGATAGATATACAACCTTTGCTGCTGATAGGATGTCTAGAAATGAATCCACATTGCTTGATCTCATTGATAAATTGAAACTGGTAAAAGAATCACCTAGGAATCATATTGCTCAAGGAATAAAACCATTAATTATTGATTCAGGTGCTTCACATCATATGATAAGTGATGATAGCCTTATAAAGAACATAGAACCGGCTCATGGACATGTAATGATTGCAAATGGTGATAGAATTCCTATTAGAGGTGTAGGAGACTTGAAACTGTTTAATAAGGATTCTAAAGCTTTGTACATGCCTGAGTTTACTTCTAATCTATTATCTGTTAAGAGGTGTACCAATGATCTTCAATGCAATGTTATTTTCAGTCCTAATGATGTGAAATTTCAGGATATTGAAAGCAGTAAGTTGATTGGGCAAGGAGTAACCAAAGGAGACCTTTATTTACTTGAAGACCTTTCTTTCATTTCTAGTTCTAGTTGCTTGTTGAGTTCCGTTTTAAGTAGAGGTGCATTGTGGCATTCTAGGCTAGGACATCCACATGTTAGAGCCTTAAGCTTAATGTTACCAGGTGTCATGTTTAAAAATAATGAGTGTGAAGCTTGTATTTTGGGAAAACATTGTAAGACTGTGTTCAAGAGATCTACTACTATCTATGATAAATGCTTTGATCTTGTTCATTCTGATGTATGGACTGCTCCATGCTTATCTAGGGACAATTACAAATACTTTGTCACATTCATAGATGAGAAATCCAAATACACCTGGATAACACTAATTAAAACAAAGGATAGGGTTCTAGATGCATTTAGAAACTTTCAATCATATGTTTCTAACCAGTATAATGCCAAGATTAAGATTTTCAGGTCTGATAATGGTGGAGAGTATACTGGCCATGCATTCAAGAACCATCTAGCTCAACATGGGATACTTCACCAAACGAGTTGCCCTTATACACCTCAACAAAATGGAGTGGCTGAGAGGAAGAACAGACATCTTATGGAAGTGGCTAGATCAATGATGTTCCAGATGAGAGTGCCAAAGAGATTCTGGAGTGATGCTGTGATCACGGCTTGCTACCTAATCAATAGGATTCCAACCAAGATCCTGGAAGATAAAGCCCCTTATGAAGTTCTCAACAACAGCAAGCCAGTCCTAGATCACCTAAGAGTGTTTGGGTGTGTAAGCTATGTTCTTATCCCGGGAGAGATGAGAAACAAGCTGGAAGCAAAGAGTATCAAAGCTATGATGATAGGATACTCAACCACACAGAAGGGATACAAGTGCTTTGTTCCTGAGACAAGGAGAGTTCTTGTATCAAGAGACGTCAAGTTCTTTGAAGAGAAGAGCTACTATGAAGATAAAGATTGGAAAGAGCTGGAGGATCTTTCACAACCTTCAGATAGAGCTACAAGCTTGAGACAGATACTAGAAGGTCTTGGAATTGGAATGTCCCAGGAGTCGACAGAGAATCAGTCATCTGAAGGACAAGAAGCTGAAGAACCATCTCACCTTGATCATGAGGGAGGGAATGGAATTGAGCCGGATGAGAATCAAGATTTTGCGGATCATCCTGATCAAGGTGGAGCTGAACCAAGTAATGAAGAGCTTAATGAGCTACCAGAACAAGGAGGAGTGGAAGCTACTGAAGTAGAAGCACCAGAGCAAGCACCAGCTGAGGTACCATTAAGGAGAAGCACACGGCTGAAGAGAGATGCTTCCAACTGGGTAAACACGAGAGCGTACTACAATGCCCAGGCTGTGGAGCATCCTTCTCAAGCTGTGTGTTCATTTGCTTGTTATCCAAAGGAGCATTGCGCATTCATGATGAGCCTAGATGAAAGTAGTATACCAAGATCATATGAAGAAGCAATGCTACATCAAGATTGGAAGGAATCTGTTGGAGATGAAGCAAATGCCATGATAAAGAATGACACTTGGTTTGAAAGTGAGTTGCCAAAAGGAAAGAAGGCAGTAACTAGCAAGTGGATATTCACCATTAAGTATCTACCTGATGGAACCATTGAGAGAAAGAAGACAAGACTGGTGGCTAGAGGATACACTCAAACATATGGGGAAGACTACATTGATACCTTTGCTCCCGTTGCCAAGCTACATACAATAAGAATTGTATTGTCTCTTGCTGTGAACCTTGAGTGGGAGCTTTGGCAGATGGATGTGAAGAATGCCTTTCTTCAAGGAGAGCTAGAGGATGAAGTGTATATGCATCCACCACCAGGCCTAGAGCATCTTGTGAAACCTGGAAACGTATTGAGACTCAAGAAGGCTATCTATGGATTAAAGCAATCTCCTAGAGCATGGTACAACAAGTTGAGTACTACCTTAAATGGACGTGGGTTCAAGAAGTCTGAACTGGATCACACTCTCTTCACTCTCACTACACCCTCAGGTATCATCTGTCTACTTGTATATGTTGATGACATTATCATAACAGGTAGTGATAAGGCTGGTATAAAAGCCACAAAGGAGTTTTTGAAATCTGTGTTTGAAATCAAAGACTTAGGAGAAATGAAATACTTCCTTGGAATTGAGTTGTGTAGATCTAAGGAAGGATTGTTCATTTCCCAAAGGAAGTATACACTTGATCTTTTGAAAGATGCAGGTATACAAGGAGATAAGACAGCAAAGATGCCTCTTGAAGATGGATACAAGATTCCACGTGAGGGGAAGGTTGAAGATAGCAAGGCCTTTCATGATCCAAAGCTATACAGGAAGCTAGTAGGGAAGCTCATCTACCTCACAATCACACGACCAGACATATGCTTTGCTGTGAACCAAGTAAGCCAGCATATGCAAGTCCCAAAGGAGCATCACTGGCGCATGGTGGAGAGACTTCTCTTGTATCTGAATGGGACGTCAAGCCTTGGAGTGTGGATGGGATGCAACAAGAGCACTGAAGTGGTGGGATACTGTGATGCGGATTAGGCTGGAGATAGAGCAGACAGGAGATCAACCACCGGCTATTGTACATTCATTGGAGGCAACTTGGTGACTTGGAAGAGTAAGAAGCAGAAGGTGGTGTCTTGTTCAAGCGCTGAAGCTGAGTATAGAGCAATGCTGAAGCTTACCAATGAGTTGGTATGGATCAAAGGAATATTGAAGCACTTGGAGATAGAGCAGGGAACTCCAATGACTATGCATTGTGATAATCAAGCGGCTATACACATTGCAACCAACTCAGTCTTCCATGAGAGAACCAAGCACATTGAAGTTGATTGTCACAAGGTGAGGCAGATGATTGTCTTGGGAGTGATCTTGCCATGCTACACAAGGAGTGAGGATCAACTTGCGGATGTGTTCACCAAGGCCGCAAGACAAAAGACTATGGAGTCCATTCATACCAGATTGGGACTCATAGATCTTTCCCCAAGGAGCTGATCCCCTTTGCCATGAGGTCTTTACTCTTTTTCCCTCATCAAGGTTTTGTCCCAATGGGTTTTCCTTGGTGAGGTTTTTAATGAGGAAGATCTCATGGTTGTTCCAAGCTTAACTAAGTTACTAAGTTAAGCTTGAGGGGGAGTGTTAAAATGAGTTGTTCAGTATATGGGGAGATGACTTAAGGAGTTGAGGATGTGAGAATGTGGAGGCAAAGGGAAGGAAGGTTAGGGATCGACCAGGCCGTACAAGAGGCCGTACCGGCCGTACCGTCCGTACTGTCCGGGTCGATCCATAACTCGACCAAGAGAGAAGTTACCCGAGTGAAAGGGTTAAACGGCCAAAGGGGTTTACCTTAAGGGAAATGACCGTTTGGATGGATAGAGTGACTGAGCCTTATCCACACAGGCTGGAACAGGCTGTAAAGGCAAAAAGGAACCGAGTCCAAGATGCCAAAAGCGTGTGACAGCTCTCATTGGATCAGTTTTGAATTAAAGCAACCTTATCCTTGACCTCACATGCTTAGTCTCTCTAAAACCCTTGTATCTGATCCTATATATTGTAAACTCTGCCTTGATTAATGAATAACACGAGTTCATCATAATCTCTCTCTAGTTCATCATGTTTCTCTTCTACATCTCATAAATCACCTCATCTCACTTTAATCTTTCTCTAAATCTCTCAATACCTGTTCAACTCTCTAAAATCATATGGAACGACGATGAAGCTATGAGATTTGAGAGCTCTGGCTGTGTATGTGTATGAGAAGCCATTAGAGGCAGAGAATAAGGTCTTGAACTAGTTGAATAAGAGGTCTGATGAAACTAGTATGAACTTGAATCAGAAACAAAGAGACTTAGAGAGATTAAGAGATTAGAGACTAAGAAAGGGGTAGATTAAGGGAATCTGATCAAGAACACACTTTTATATTTATGAAGGAGTTGGGGAAATCCCCCATACTCTCTTTAGAGAGTTACAAACGCCCATGAGGGTCTTTAGATAGGTTTTACACTCTTGCAAACTCATAAACCTATATCTAATGGATAGAAATAACTTAAGAGGAATGGATGGTGAGGATGAGTTGGTCTTGTTGTAATCTGAGTGATGTGTGCTGATTGGATAAGCTAAGCTGGCTCACTTTAATTCAAACCAAGGCAAGCTGGCTCCTTGCTTGTGATTGGCTCTCCTTAGGCTCCTCCTAATCTTCCCATACATCTGTCCAGGTTCATGGTCGTGGCTCCCTTCTCTTTACAGCAAGAGACAGCCTGTCCAAGACCAGAACTAGCCAATCACACACAAGGAAGCTCCCATTGGTTGTTTGCCTCCACAAAGCATCTTCTTGATTCCCTTTGACTAGATTCAAACCTTGGTGCCTCACATCCTGAATAGTGATCCAAATAGTGAATAGTCAACCTGAATAGTGACTAGTGATTCACTATTCACTTTTACACCAACTTGCCCAAACTTCTCCAATCTTACTGTGGTAACTCTCCAAAGTTACTATGGTAACTTTGGAGTTACTATCTGACCCAAATCTTCTCTAAATGGTGTCTAAGTCCCTCCTGGACTTAACCCTATCTTTGCACACTCATCCGACCACTTCTGAAGCCTTAAGACTCTCCCAAAGCCTTAACATACAATCTCTGAAGATCTTGCCATGTCTTTGCACAAGCACCAACTCAACTCATCACTTTTGCTTCTCCACTTCTTCTCTTCAAGTTAACACTCCCCCTCAAGCTTGACTCTAGCTGATCCTAAGTCAAGCTTGGAACCTTGAAGAACTTCCTCATTAAAAACCTCACCAAGGAAAACCCTTTGGGACAAAACCTTGATGAGGGAAAAAGAGTAAAGTCTCCAAGGCCTAGGGATTGGCCAGTGAGTCTTTGTGCCTTACCAACAATGTAAGGGACACAAAGACTCTGGATCATGGCCTCTACAATCATCCCACGCCTTGTACTCTCCTTACTGCCTAATCTTGGTCTCTCCCCCTTTCACCTAACCTCTTGTTAGGTTGAAGTGCTCGGACACACCAGATCAGCCTCTTCTTGGAGATACAACTTCTCTTACTGAGTCTTGGCTGCTTCTTCTTCTTATAGAGTCGCCACCTTGTTGCTTGAGCTACATGAGGATGCTTCAGCCACTCTCCAATCACCTCAACACTTGAAGCCGCCTTGGATATTGCTTCTTCATCCTTCATCATACTTTCCAACAGGTTGCTTCCTCTTCTAGAATAACCACCAAGCTCTCTTGGATCATGTAAGCTTCAACACTCCCCCTCAAGCTTGAGACTCTCACAGGAACAAGCTTGAATGGATTGCTTCATGATCCTCACACACACACCATTGCCGCTTCTCTTCTGATCTTGCCATCTTCATGGAATGCTTGTGGAAGCTTCAGCTATCTCTCCAATCACTTCACACTAGAAGCCGCCTTGATAGAGTTGCCTTCATCTTCTCACAGCCAAGAGTACTCTGTCTTAGTTTGAGTACTCTCTTGAATAGACTCGCCACAGCCTAAGCCCGGATGGCTCCTTCTTCAGATGGTTGCAATGGACTTCTTGGATCGCTTGGAAGCTCACTAAAATCCCCTCCTCAAGCTTGGATTGAGTATAGGTCCAAGCTTGCGAGTGAGCTTCAGTGAGACTTCACACCAGTGGTGCATCACCACTTCTTTCTCAACTCTCCATTGCTCCACACAATGGGCATAGTCTTCCTCTTTCAACTCGGATGGATGGTGAACCAAGAACACCTCTTGTGAACCTGAAACATCACTCAAACTCCAGCAAAGATAAGACACAAGTGCATTGGGTCAACCCTTGATGCATCATCAAGTTTGAACACCAATGTCTTTAAGCAATGCAACAGATTAAACTAGACATTTTCAAGTTCTAATCTTTGCAAGCAAACTCTCTAAGCACTAGCATGATCCTAACAGATTCAATACAAGCTACTTAGGCAATTTTAAAGCTTCTTTACTCAGCATTTAGACATGAATCTAATGCTTCAATGTAAGACAGCCATTTGACAGTATGCACTAACCTTAATCAGTTTTAATTCATGAATGCAACAATACAATTCATCACACATTCATTTATAACTTAGGCTAAGCATTACTATCATCACTTAACATCAGACAATGCATTACTTTCAATCTGTTTTCAGTTCATGAGCTTCAAACAATATCATTTCACCTTTAGCAAACTCATTACTTAACAGGAGCAAGCATTTTACTCTTTAAACACTAAACAAGCCTTTAAAGCATCCTGGGACAGATTCAACTAATTATATTTAGCAATCACACATTATCCTCAGGTTTTTCAATCAATACACATCACACTAACCAGGCAATAACACAACACAAGCTCATTATCAAGAAGGTTTTAAAGAATCGCTTACACAAGGAACCAGGTTGGTTCCTTAAGCCTCCAAAGGCAATCTGGCCATGATATGGTTGGATTCAAGAGTCTAGGTCGTCACCCAACTCCTTCTCCTTCAGTCCATGGCCTCCTTCTTGTTTCTCACACCCAAAGACCCCTCCTTGCTCCATACTATCAAGCCTGCTTCTCTTCACTTCATCTTTCTTGTAGCAGGATGTAACAAGCTCTTGGACAAGGAGTTTTGGCTTGAGGTTCATGACGCCTCTCCATCCTCCTTTGCTTCCAATGAGACTCTCTCCATCAGGTACAGACAGCAACGGCTTGAGGGACAGGATAACACTCCATGGCTTCAAGTCTCTTCTTCTTCAAGAGCTGAACTCGGATGGATATGACTTCAAGGGTTTGGTTTGAGCTGAGGTGAGAGCTGTGGATTTGCGGAAGCTCAGCTCAGGTTCTGATGAACCTGGCTCTGATACCATATGAGATTTGAGAGCTCTGGCTGTGTATGTGTATGAGAAGCCATTAGAGGCAGAGAATAAGGTCTTGAACTAGTTGAATAAGAGGTCTGATGAAACTAGTATGAACTTGAATCAGAAACAAAGAGACTTAGAGAGATTAAGAGATTAGAAACTAAGAAAGGGGTAGATTAAGGGAATCTGATCAAGAACACACTTTTATATTTATGAAGGAGTTGGGGAAATCCCCCATACTCTCTTTAGAGAGTTACAAACGCCCATGAGGGTCTTTAGATAGGTTTTACACTCTTGCAAACTCATAAACCTATATCTAATGGATAGAAATAACTTAAGAGGAATGGATGGTGAGGATGAGTTGGTCTTGTTGTAATCTGAGTGATGTGTGCTGATTGGATAAGCTAAGCTGGCTCACTTTAATTCAAACCAAGGCAAGCTGGCTCCTTGCTTGTGATTGGCTCTCCTTAGGCTCCTCCTAATCTTCCCATGCATCTGTCCAGGTTCATGGTCGTGGCTCCCTTCTCTTTTACAGCAAGAGACAGCCTGTCCAAGACCAGAACTAGCCAATCACACACAAGGAAGCTCCCATTGGTTGTTTGCCTCCACAAAGCCTCTTCTTGATCCCTTTGACTAGATTCAAACCTTGGTGCCTACATCCTGAATAGTGATCCACATAGTGAATAGTCAACCTGAATAGTGACTAGATGATTCACTATTCACTTTTACACCAACTTGCCCAAACTTCTCCAATCTTACTGTGGTAACTCTCCCAAGTTACGATGTAACTTTGGAGTTACTATCTGACCCAAATCTTCTCTAAATGGTGTCTAAGTCCCTCCTGGACTTAACCCTATCTTTGCACACTCATCCGACCACTTCTGAAGCCTTAAGACTCTCCCAAAGCCTTAACATACAATCTCTGAAGATCTTGCCATGTCTTTGCACAAGCACCAACTCAACTCATCACTTTTGCTTCTCCACTTCTTCTCTTCAAGTTAACAGAAGCTGTGCTATTCCCAAACTGGGAAACTGGAATCACCTGATTTGAAAGTGGGATAACTTCTTCTTGCCAACTCCTATGATATTTATTCAACTTCCTGGTGATTTTCCACCACTTTATGTATCCATATCAAGCTTCTCACAAAGTGATTCATCCTGGTTTGATTGGAACGACGATGAAGCTGTGCTATTCCCAAACTGGGAAAATTGAATCACCTGATTTGAAAGTGGGATAACTTCTTCATCCCAACTCCTATGAGATTTATTCAACTTCCTGGTGATTCTCCACCACTTTAGGTATCCAAATCAAGCTTCTCACAAAGTGATTCATCCTGGTTTGATTGGAACGACGAGAGAGAAGCTGTGCTATTCCCAAATTGGGAAACTGGAATCACCTGATTTGAAAGTGGGATAACTTCTTCTTGCCAACTCCTATGAGATTTATTCAACTTCCTGGTGATTCTCCACCACTTTATGTATCCAAATAAAGCTTCTCACAAAGAGATTCATCCTCTGATTGGGGGAAAGAAGAAGCTGTCCTATCCCAAACTGGGAAACTGGAATCACCTGATTTGAAAGTGGGATAACTTCTTCTTGCCAACTCCTATGAGATTTATTCAACTTCCTGGTGATTCTCCACCACTTTATGTATCCAAATCATGCTTCTCACAAAGTGATTCATCCTGGTTTGATTGGAACGACGAAGAGAAGAAGCGTCTTATTCCCAACTGGGAAACTGGAATCACCTGATTTGAAAGTGGGATAACTTCTTCTTGCCAACTCCTATGAGATTTATTCAACTTCCTGGTGATTCTCCACCACTTTATGTATCCAAATCAAGCTTCTCACAAAGAGATTCATCCTGGTTTGATTGGAACGACGAAGAAGCTGTCCTATTCCCAAACTGGGAAACTGGAATCACCTGATTTGAAAGTGGGATAACTTCTTCTTGCCAACTCCTATGAGATTTATTCAACTTCCTGGTGATTCTCCACCACTTTATGTATCCAAATCAAGCTTCTCACAAAGTGATTCATCCTGGTTTGATTGGAACGACGAAGAAGCTGTCTATTCCCAAACTGGGAAACTGGAATCACCTGATTTGAAAGTGGGATAACTTCTTCTTTCCAACTCCTATGAGATTTATTCAACTTCCTGGTGATTCTCCACCACTTTATGTATCCAAATCAAGCTTCTCACAAAGTGATTCATCCTGGTTTGATTGGAACGACGAAGAAGCTGTGCTATCCCCAACTGGGAAACTGGAATCACCTGATTTGAAAGTGGATAACTTCTTCTTGCCAACTCCTATGAGATTTATTCAACTTCCTGGTGATTCTCCACCACTTTATGTATCCAAATCAAGCTTCTCACAAAGTGATTCATCCTGGTTTGATTGGAACGACGACGAAGAAGCTGTCTATTCCCAAACTGGGAAACTGGAATCACCTGATTTGAAAGTGGGATAACTTCTTCTTCCAACTCCTATGAGATTTATTCAACTTCCTGGTGATTCTCCACCACTTTATGTATCCAAATCAAGCTTCTCACAAGTGATTCATCCTGGTTTGATTGGAACGACGATGAAGCTGTGCTATTCCCAAACTGGGAAACTGGAATCACCTGATTTGAAAGTGGGATAACTTCTTCATGCCAACTCCTATGAGATTTATTCAACTTCCTGGTGATTCTCACCACTTTATGTATCCAAATCAAGCTTCTCACAAAGTGATTCATCCTGGTTTGATTGGAACGACGATGAAGCTGTGCTATTCCCAAACTGGGAAACTGGAATCACCTGATTTGAAAGTGGGATAACTTCTTTTGCCAACTCCTATGAGATTTATTCAACTTCCTGGTGATTCTCCACCACTTTATGTATCCAAATCAAGCTTCTCACAAAAGAGATTCATCCTGGTTTGATTGGACGACGAAGAAGAAGTGTCTAATTCCCAAACTGGGAAACTGGAATCACCTGATTGAAAGTGGGATAACTTCTTCTTGCCAACTCCTATGAGATTTATTCAACTTCCTGGTGATTCTCCACCACTTTATGTATCCAAATCAAGCTTCTCACAAAGTGATTCATCCTGGTTTGATTGGAACGACGAAGAAGCTGTCTATTCCCCAACTGGGAAAAGGAATCACCTGATTTGAAAGTGGGATAACTTCTTCTTGCCAACTCCTATGAGATTTATTCAACTTCCTGGTGATTCTCCACCACTTTATGTATCCAAATCAAGCTTCTCACAAAGTGATTCATCCTGGTTTGATTGGAACGACGAATAAGCTGTCCTATTCCCAAACTGGGAAACTGGAATCACCTGATTTGAAAGTGGGATAACTTCTTTCCTGCCAACTCCTATGAGATTTATTCAAGTTCCTGGTGATTCTCCACCACTTTATGTATCCAAATCATGCTTCTTACAATGTGATTCATCCTGGTTTGATTGGAACGACGAAAAAGCTGTGCTCTTCCCAAACTGGGAAACTGGAATCACGTTATTTGAAAGTGGGATAACTTCTTCATCCCAACTCCTATGAGATTTATTTAACTTCCTGGTGATTCTCCACCATTTTATGTATCCAAATCAAGTTTCTTACAAAGTGATTCATCCTGGTTTGATTGGAACCACGAAGAAGCTGTGCTATTCCCAAACTGGGAAACTGGAATCACCTAATATGAAAGTGGGATAACTTCTTCATCCCAACTCCTATGAGATTTATTAAACTTCCTGGTGATTCTCCACCACTTTATGTATCCAAATCAAGCTTTTCACAAAGTGATTCATCCTGGTTTGATTTGAACGACGAAGAAGTTGTGCTATTCCCAAACTCGGAAACTAGAATCACCTGATTTGAAACTGGGATAACTTCTTCATCCCAACTCCTATGAGATTTATTCAACTTCCTGGTGATTCTCCACCACTTTATGTATCCAAATCAAGCTTCTCACAAAGTGATTCATCCTGGTTTGATTGGAACGACGAAGAAGCTGTGCTATTCCCAAACTGGGAAACTGGAATCACCTGATTTGAAAGTGGGATAACTTCTTCATCCCAACTCCTATGAGATTTATTCAACTTCCTGGTGATTCTCCACCACTTTATGTATCCAAATCAAGCTTCTCACAAAGTGATTCATCCTGGTTTGATTGGAACGACGAAGAAGCTGTCCTATTCCCAAACTGGGAAACTGGAATCACCTGATTTGAAAGTGGGATAACTTCTTCATCCCAACTCCTATGAGATTTATTCAACTTCCTGGTGATTCTCCACCACTTTATGTATCCAAAATCAAGCTTCTCACAAAGTGATTCATCCTGGTTGATTGGAACGACGAAGAAGCTGTCTATTCCCAAACTGGGAAACTGGAATCACCTGATTTGAAAGTGGGATAACTTCTTCTTGCCAACTCCTATGAGATTTATTCAACTTCCTGGTGATTCTCCACCACTTTATGTATCCAAATCAAGCTTCTCACAAAGTGATTCATCCTGGTTTGATTGGAACGACGAAGAAGCTGTGCTATTCCCAAACTGGGAAACTGGAATCACCTGATTTGAAAGTGGGATAACTTCTTCATCCCAACTCCTATGAGATTTATTCAACTTCCTGGTGATTCTCCACCACTTTATGTATCCAAATCAAGCTTCTCACAAAGTGATTCATCCTGGTTTGATTGGAACGACGAAGAAGCTGTGCTATTCCCAAACTGGGAAACTGGAATCACCTGATTTGAAAGTGGGATAACTTCTTCTTGCCAACTCCTATGAGATTTATTCAACTTCCTGGTGATTCTCCACCACTTTATGTATCCAAATCAAGCTTCTCACAAAGTGATTCATCCTGGTTTGATTGGAACGACGAAGAAGCTGTCCTATTCCCAAACTGGGAAACTGGAATCACCTGATTGAAAGTGGGATAGCTTCTTTTCGCCAACTCCTATGAGATTTATTCAACTTCCTGGTGATTCTCCACCACTTTATGTATCCAAACCAAGCTTCTCACAAAGTGATTCATCCTGGTTTGATTGGAACGACGAAGAAGCTGTGATATTCCCAAACTGGGAAACTGGAATCACCTGATTTGAAAGTGGGATAAATTCTTCATCCCAACTCCTATGAGATTTATTCAACTTCCTGGTGATTCTCCACCACTTTATGTATCCAAATCAAGCTTCTACAAAGTGATTCATCCTGGTTTGATTGGAACGACGAAGATGTTGTGCTATTCCCAAACTGGGAAACTGGAATCACCTGATTTGAAAGTGGGATAACTTCTTCATCCCAACTCCTATGAGATTTATTCAACTTCCTGGTGATTCTCCACCACTTTATGTATCCAAATCAAGCTTCTCACAAAGTGATTCATCCTGGTTTGATTGGAACGACGAAGAAGCTGTCCTATTCCCAAACTGGGAAACTGGAATCACCTGATTTGAAAGTGGGATAACTTCTTCATGCCAACTCCTATGAGATTTATTCAACTTCCTGGTGCTCCACCACTTTATGTATCCAAATCAAGCTTGTTACAAAGTGATTCATCCTGGTTTGATTGGAACGTCGAAGAAGCTGTATTCCCAAACTGGGAAACTGGAATCACTTGATTTGAAAGTGGGATAACTTCTTCATGCCAACTCCTATGAGATTTATTAAACTTCCTGGTGATTCTCCACCACTTTATGTATCCAAATCAAGCTTCTCACAAAGTGATTCATCCTGGTTTGATTGGAACGACGAAGAAGCTGTGCTATTCCCAAACTGGAAAACTGGAATCACTTGATTTGAAAGTGGGATAACTTCTTCTTCCCAACTCCTATGAGATTTATTCAACTTCCTGGTGATTGTCCACCACTTTATGTATCCAAATCAAGCTTCTCACAAAGTGATTCATCCTGGTTTCATTGGAACGACGAAGATTCTTGCCTATTCCCAAACTGGGAAACTGGAATCACCTGATTAGAAAGTGCGATAACTTCTTCATCCCAACTCCTATGAGATTTATTCAACTTCCTGGTGATTCTCCACCACTTTATGTATCCAAATCAAGCTTCTCACAAAGTGATTCATCCTGGTTTGATTGGAACGACGAAGAAGCTGTGCTATTCCCAAACTGCGAAACTGGAATCACCTGATTTGAAAGTGGGATAACTTCTTCTTGCCAACTCCTATGAGATTTATTCAACTTCCTGGTGATTCTCCACCACTTTATGTATCCAAATCAAGCTTCTCACAAAGTGATTCATCCTGGTTTGATTGGAACGACGAAGAAGCTGTCCTATTCCCAAACTGGGAAACTGGAATCACCTGATTTGAAGTGGGATAACATCTTCATGCCAACTCCTATGAGATTTATTCAACTTCCTGGTCATTCTCCACCACTTTATGTATCCAAATCAAGCTTCTCACAAAGTGATTCATCCTGGTTTGATTGGAACGACGAAGAAGCTGTGCTATTCCCAAACTGGGAAACTGGAATCACCTGATTTGAAAGTGGGATAACTTCTTCATCCCAACTCCTATGAGATTTATTCAACTTCCTGGTGATTCTCCACCACTTTATGTATCCAAATCAAGCTTCTCACAAAGTGATTCATCCTGGTTTGATTGGAACGACGAAGAAGCTGTCCTATTCCCAAACTGGGAAACTGGAATCACCTGATTTGAAAGTGGGATAACTTCTTCATCCAAACTCCTATGAGATTTATTCAACTTCCTGGTGATTCTCCACCACTTTATGTATCCAAATCAAGCTTCTCACAAAGTGATTCATCCTGGTTTGATTGGAACGACGAAGAAGCTGTCCTATTCCCAAACTGGGAAACTGGAATCACCTGATTTGAAAGTGGGATAACTTCTTCATCCCAACTCCTATGAGATTTATTCAACTTCCTGGTGATTCTCCACCACTTTATGTATCCAAATCAAGCTTCTCACAAAGTGATTCATCCTGGTTTGATTGGAACGACGAAGAAGCTGTCTATTCCCAAACTGGGAAACTGGAATCACCTGATTTGAAAGTGGGATAACTTCTTCTTGCCAACTCCTATGAGATTTATTCAACTTCCTGGTGATTCTCCACCACTTTATGTATCCAAATCAAGCTTCTCACAAAGTGATTCATCCTGGTTGATTGGAACGACGAAGAAGCTGTGCTATTCCCAAACTGGGAAACTGGAATCACCTGATTTGAAAGTGGGATAACTTCTTCTTCCCAACTCCTATGAGATTTATTCAACTTCCTGGTGATTCTCCACCACTTTATGTATCCAAATCAAGCTTCTCACAAAGTGATTCATCCTGGTTGATTGGAACGACGAAGAAGCTGTGCTATTCCCAAACTGGGAAACTGGAATCACCTGATTTGAAAGTGGGATAACTTCTTCATCCCAACTCCTATGAGATTTATTCAACTTCCTGGTGATTCTCCACCACTTTATGTATCCAAATCAAGCTTCTCACAAAGTGATTCATCCTGGTTTGATTGGAACGACGAAGAAGCTGTGCTATTCCCAAACTGGGAAACTGGAATCACCTGATTTGAAAGTGGGATAACTTCTTCTTGCCAACTCCTATGAGATTTATTCAACTTCCTGGTGATTCTCCACCACTTTATGTATCCAAATCAAGCTTTTCACAAAGTGATTCATCCTGGTTTGATTGGAACGACGAAGAAGCTGTCCTATTCCCAAACTGGGAAACTGGAATCACCTGATTTGAAAGTGGGATAACTTCTTCATCCCAACTCCTATGAGATTTATTCAACTTCCTGGTGATTCTCCACCACTTTATGTATCCAAATCAAGCTTCTCACAAAGTGATTCATCCTGGTTTGATTGGAACGACGAAAAAGCTGTCTTATTCCCAAATTGGAAAACTGGAATCACCTGATTTGAAAGTGGGATAACTTCTTCATCCCAACTCCTATGAGATTTATTCAACTTCCTGGTGATTCTCCACCACTTTATGTATCCAAATCAAGCTTCTCACAAAGTGATTCATCCTGGTTTGATTGGAACGACGAAGAAGCTGTCCTATTCCCAAACTGGGAAACTGGAATCACCTGATTTGAAAGTGGGATAACTTCTTCATCCCAACTCCTATGAGATTTATTCAACTTCCTGGTGATCTCCACCACTTTATGTATCCAAATCAAGCTTCTCAGAAAGTTATTCATCCTGGTTTGATTGGAACGACGAAAAAGCTGTCCCATTCCCAAACTGGGAAACTGGACTCACCTGATTTGAAAGTGGGTAACTTCTTCATCCCAACTCCTATGAGATTTATTCAACTTCCTGGTGATTCTCCACCACTTTATGTATCCAAATCAAGCTTCTCACAAAGTGATTCATCCTGGTTTGATTGGAACGACGAAGAAGCTGTGCTATTCCCAAACTGGGAAACTGGAATCACCTGATTTGAAAGTGGGATAACTTCTTCATCCCAACTCCTATGAGATTTATTCAACTTCCTGGTGATTCTCCACCACTTTATGTATCCAAATCAAGCTTCTCACAAAGTGATTCATCCTGGTTTGATTGGAACGACGAAGAAGCTGTGCTATTCCCAAACTGGGAAACTGGAATCACCTGATTTGAAAGTGGGATAACTTCTTCTCCCAACTCCTATGAGATTTATTCAACTTCCTGGTGATTCTCCACCACTTTATGTATCCAAATCAAGCTTCTCACAAAGTGATTCATCCTGGTTTGATTGGAACGACGAAGAAGAAGCTGTCCTATTCCCAAACTGGGAAACTGGAATCACCTGATTTGAAAGTGGGATAACTTCTTCATCCCAACTCCTATGAGATTTATTCAACTTCCTGGTGATTCTCCACCACTTTATGTATCCAAATCAAGCTTCTCACAAAGTGATTCATCCTGGTTGATTGGAACGACGAAGAAGCTGTCTATTCCCAAACTGGGAAACTGGAATCACCTGATTTGAAAGTGGGATAACTTCTTCATCCCAACTCCTATGAGATTTATTCAACTTCCTGGTGATTCTCCACCACTTTATGTATCCAAATCAAGCTTCTCACAAAGTGATTCATCCTGGTTTGATTGGAACGACGAAGAAGCTGTCTATTCCCAAACTGGGAAACTGGAATCACCTGATTTGAAAGTGGGATAACTTCTTCATCCAACTCCTATGAGATTTATTCAACTTCCTGGTGATTCTCCACCACTTTATGTATCCAAATCAAGCTTCTCACAAAGTGATTCATCCTGGTTTGATTGGAACGACGAAGAAGCTGTGCTATTCCCAAACTGGGGAAACTGGAATCACCTGATTTGAAAGTGGGATAACTTCTTCATCCCAACTCCTATGAGATTTATTCAACTTCCTGGTGATTCTCCACCACTTTATGTATCCAAATCAAGCTTCTCACAAAGTGATTCATCCTGGTTTGATTGGAACGACGAAGAAGCTGTGCTATTCCCAAACTGGGAAACTGGAATCACCTGATTTGAAAGTGGGATAACTTCTTCATCCCAACTCCTATGAGATTTATTCAACTTCCTGGTGATTCTCCACCACTTTATGTATCCAAATCAAGCTTCTCACAAAGTGATTCATCCTGGTTGATTGGAACGACGAAGAAGTGTCCTATTCCCAAACTGGGAAACTGGAATCACCTGATTTGAAAGTGGGATAACTTCTTCATCCAACTCCTATGAGATTTATTCAACTTCCTGGTGATTCTCCACCACTTTATGTATCCAAATCAAGCTTCTTCACAAAGTGATTCATCCTGGTTGATGATTGGAACGACGAAGAAGCTGTGCTATTCCCAAACTGGGAAACTGGAATCACCTGATTTGAAAGTGGGATAACTTCTTCATCCCAACTCCTATGAGATTTATTCAACTTCCTGGTGATTCTCCACCACTTTATGTATCCAAATCAAGCTTCTCACAAAGTGATTCATCCTGGTTTGATTGGAACGACGAAGAAGCTGTCTATTCCCAAACTGGGAAACTGGAATCACCTGATTTGAAAGTGGGATAACTTCTTCTCCCAACTCCTATGAGATTTATTCAACTTCCTGGTGAATCTCCACCACTTTATGTATCCAAATCAAGCTTCTTACAAAGTGATTCATCCTGGTTTGATTGGAACGACGAAGAAGCTGTGCTATTCCCAAACTGGGAAACTGGAATCACCTGATTTGAATGTGGGATAATTTCTTCATCCCAACTCCTATGAGATTTATTCAACTTCCCGGTGATTGTCCACCACTTTATGTATCCAAATGAAGCTTCTCAAAAAGTGATTCATCCTGGTTTGATTGGAACGACGAAGAAGCTGTGCTATTCCCTAACTGGGAAACTGATATCACATGATTTGAAAATGGGATAACTTCTTTATCCCAACTCCTATGATATTTATTAAACTTCCTGGTGATTCTCCACCACTTTATGTATCCAAATCAAGCTTCTCACAAAACGATTAATCCGATTTGATTGGAACGACGAAGAAGCTGTGCTATTCCCAAACTGGGAAACTGGAATCACATGATTTGAAAGTGGGATAACTTCTTCATCCCAACTCCTATGAGATTTATTCAACTTCTTGGTGATTCTCCACCATTTTATGTATCCAAATGAAGCTTCTTAGATTGTGATTCATCCTGGTTTGATTGGAACGATGAAGAAGCTGTGTTATTCCCAACTGGGAAACTGGAATCACCTGATTTGAAAGTGGGATAACTTCTTCTTGCCAACTCCTATGAGATTTATTCAACTTCCTGGTGATTTCTCCACCACTTTATGTATCCAATTCAAGCTTCTCACAAAGTGATTCATCCTGGTTTGATTGGAACGACGAAGAAGCTGTCTATTCCCAAACTGGGAAAACTGGATCACCTGATTTGAAAGTGGGATAACTTCTCATCCCAACTC
>NW_022610512.1:0-133622 GCF_000309985.2 Brassica rapa
GAGAGTTTTCGAAAATGAAAGACATAAATACTTAGAAATAAAGATAGCATAAGGTTCTTCATGTGGTTTGGTCCGAGAGTATCAACTAGGTGATAAGATAGCAAGACTATGGCCTCGTTAAAACCTATCATTGCAAAACCCAATGGGAAAAAAACAATGATAGGAAAAGAGCACACATAGCTTGCTAGCCTAGATGATACTCAACTTGATGGTAAGATGGCTTGAATGGTGATAAGCGTATCTTGAAGTATCAAGCTTCCTCCAAGACATTCTTCTTGCTCCAAGGACTTCCTGATTAGTCCTCCAATAGCTTCTTTGAGTTTCCTAGCTCTGGCTCGAGTCATGGGACCTTTAGGAAAGGTTAAGACCTCATCTTCTTCAGCTGGTTCATCTCTAAACTCTCCATCTCTATCTCCATCAGCTGGCTGGTCCATGATCATATCATCCCCTCCCTCTTGAAAAGGATTTGACCTCAAATCAGGTTCATCTGCAATAAAAGGGATCAAGTCAGTAACATTGAAGCTATTACTCACATCATACTTACCTTGGAGATCAATCTTGTAGGCATTGTTGCTGATCTTCTTTGTGATCTCAAAAGGTCCATCAATTCTTGGCATAAGCTTTGACTTCCTCTCATTAGGAAACCTTCTTTTCTCAAATGAACCCAAACTTTATCACCCTCCTTAAAGACCATCTCACGCCTTCCTTTGTTGGCATGCTTGACATACTGCTTAGTTTTCTCTTCAATGTTGAGCCTAGCTTGCTCGTGGAGTTGTTTCACCATCTCTGCCTTCTTTTTGCCATCCAAACTGACCCTTTCACACTCAGGTAAAGGGATTAAATCCAAAGGAGAGGTGGGATTGAACCCATAAACAATTTCAAAGGTGAAAACTTAGAAGCAGAATGCACAGCATGATTATATGCAAACTCACAATGTGGCAGATAGTCTTCCCAAGATTTCAGATTCTTTTTAATGAATGCACGCAAGAGTGTTCCTAAGTTCTATTAACTACTTCAGTCTGTCCATCAGTTTGCGGATGACAAGTAGTGGAAAACAACAACTTAGTGCCTAGCTTAGACCAAAGAGTTTTCCAAAAATAACTAAGAAACTTAGTATCTCTATCAGAAACTATGGTCCTAGGCATGCCATGTAAACGCACAATCTCCTTAAAGAATAGATTAGCTACATGTAATGCATCATCAGTTTTGTGACATGCTATAAAATGTGCCATTTTTGAGAACCTGTCAACAACAACAAAGATGGAATCCTTCCCAGTTCTAGTTCTAGGCAATCCAACAATGAAATCCATAGATATGTCATTCCAAGGATGATAAGGAATAGGGAGAGGAGTATACAAACCGTGAGACTGAACTTTAGACTTAGCTTGCTTGCAAGTTGCACATCTCTCACATAGTTTCTCCACATCACTTTTCATCCGAGGCCAAAAGAAATGATCCTGCAAGGTTTTAAGAGTCTTTGCAATACCAAAGTGACCCATGAGACTTCCCCATGTGATTCCCTAACAAACAAATCTCTCAAAGAGCAATTAGGCACACACAGTCTATTATCATAAAAGAGGAATCCATCATGTCTAAAATAATGTCCAGCAGCAAATTTCTCACAAGAGTTATAAGCTTCTTTAAAATCTGGATCAGATTCATACATATCTTTAATTTGCTCAAAACCTAACAGCTTAGCATCAAGAGTGTTTAAGAGAACATACCTTCGGATAGTGCATCAGCAACTATGTTTTCTTTACCTTGTTTGTACTTGATGACATAAGGAAAGTTTCTATGAATTCTACCCATCTTGCGTGTCTCTTGCTGAGCTTGTTCTGTCCTTTCAAGTACTTGAGAGACTCATGATCAGTGTGTATCACAAACTCCTTGGGCCACAAGTAATGCTGCCAAGTCTGCAAAGCTCTCACCAAGGCATACAACTCCTTATCATAAGTTGCATAGTTGAGAGTGGCGCCTCCAAGCTTCTCACTGAAATAAGCTATGGGTCTCTTTTCCTGCATCAAAACAGCACCAATACCAATTCCTGAGGCATCACATTCTATCTCAAAAGTTTTATTAAAGTCAGGAAGTATAAGAAGAGGGGCGTGAGTAAGCTTCTCTTTAAGGCATTGGAAGGCAGTCTCTTGTGCTTCTCCCCACTTGAATCCGACTTCTTTCTTTATCACTTCAGTCAAGGGAGCTGCTATAGTGCTAAAGTCTTTAACAAACCGCCTGTAGAAACCAGCAAGGCCGTGGAAGCTCCTCACTTCACTTATAGTCTTTGGAATTGGCCATTCTTGAATTGCTCTCACCTTCTCCTGATCTACCTTTACTCCATCTGCACTCACAACAAAGCCTAAAAAGACCAAGTTATCCGTACAGAAAGTACATTTCTTAAGATTAGCAAATAACTTTTCTTTCCTCAAGACATCAAGAACAGTCCTAAGATGTTTTATATGCTCTTCTAAACTCTTAGAGTAGACAAGGATATCATCAAAGTATACTACCACAAACAAGCCTATGAAGGATCTAAGCACATGGTTCATCAATCTCATAAAAGTACTAGGAGCATTGGTTAATCCAAAAGGCATGACTAACCACTCATACAACCCATGCTTAGTCTTAAAGGCTGTTTTCCACTCATCTCCCTCTTTCATTCTAATTTGATGATATCCACTCTTCAAATCTATCTTAGAAAAGACACTAGAACCATGCAATTCATCAAGCATATCATCTAATCTAGGAATAGGGTGGCGATACTTCACTGTTATGTTGTTGATTGCTCTACAATCAACACACATGCGCCAGCTCCCATCTTTCTTAGGCACAAGGAGCACAGGCACAGCACAGGGGCTCATACTCTCACGGATGTGGCCTTTCTCCATCAGTTCCTCAACCTGTCTTTGTAGCTCCTTAGTTTCCACAGGATTAGTTCTGTATGCTGGTCTGTTGGGAAGAGTAGCTCCTGGTACAAAATCAATCTGATGCTCAATCCCTCGAATAGGTGGCAAACCTATGGGATTATCTTCTGGAAATACATCCTGGTATTCCTGTAAAAGAGCTGACATCTCACTCGGATACACCGGTGTACAATCAGTTAGAGACAAAAGAGATTCTTTAAAAATAAATAAGAGAACCGATTGATGAGAATAAAGAGATCTTTTGATTTCACTAGCTTTAGCATAGAAGTTGTGTTGCTTATCTGGTTTGAGATCAATCTCTTTCTTTTTCTGAAGCTGAAGCTGATCTTCATGCACTTCTTTAGGAGTTAGAGGTACCAAGACAGTTCGCTTGCCGTTGAACTCAAAAGAATGTTTGTTGGTGAAGCCATCATGGATGACACGCCTATCAAACTGCCAAGGCCTTCCCAGTAGTATGTGGCTGGCTTCCATGGGTATCACATCACAGAGAATGTCATCTTCATACCTTCCAATGGACAAGGGTATAGAAACCTGAGTAGATACCCTCATCTCGCCCTCTTCATTAAGCCACTGCAGCCGGTAAGGTTTAGGATGCTTTTGAGCTTTCAAACCAAGCTTCTTCACCATTGTTTCACTAGCAACATTAACACAGCTTCCACCGTCGATGATCAGGCTGCAGACCTTCCCTTGCACCATACAACGTGTGTAGAACAAGTTCTCTCTTTGTTCTTGCTCCTCAGTTTTGTTTTGCAAACTGAGAGTTCTTCTTGCAACCAAAAGTTTACCTTGAACTGGTTCCTCCTCATACTCAGCTTCAGATAGTTCTTGATCAGTCCTGAGTTTTTCATCTTCAGATTCAAACTCTCCATTCTCCAGAAGAATCATAACTCTCTTGTTAGTACACTCATTAGCATAGTGCCCACGCCCTTGGCACTTAAAACACTTCACATCTCTTGCACGCGAGCTGTAGCTTCCACTTTACCCTTATCTTTGTTGTAGATGCTACTAGACTTGGATTCTTCTTTTAGCTGTGGTTTGCTCTCCTTCTGATAGCTTGGTTTATCTTCCTTAGAGGTCTGGTATCTACTGGAACCATAGCTGCCACGCGCATAACTTCTTCTCTTAACTTGCTGCTCCACCAAGATAGCTTTGTGTAGCATCTCCTCTATCTCCAAGTAGTGTTGCATCTCCACTCTATCTTGTATCTCACGGTTGAGTCCACCAAGAAATCGTGCCATAGTAGCTTCACTGTCCTCAGATACACAAGCTCTTAGCATAAGCAACTCCATCTCTTGAAAGTATTCCTCTACAGACTTTGTTCCTTGTGTGAGCAGTCTCAGCTTTTGATGAAGATCACGGTGATAATGACTTGGTACAAACCTCTTGCGCATCACAGCTTTCATCTCTGCCCATGTTTCAATGGGAAATTCACCATTGCGCCTCTTGTTTGTAACCAACTGATCCCACCAGCTCAAAGCATAGTCATTGAACTCGGTAGCAGCTACTTGAATCTTCTTAATCTCTGAGTAATGCTGACAGTTGAAAACGAGTTCTATCTTCTTTTCCCACTCAAGATAGGCATCTGGATCAGCTTTACCATGGAAAGGAGGGATCTTAAGCTTTAGTCCAGATAGCTCATTGCGTCTATGCCTTCGACCCTCATGATCATGTCGAGATCTTCTACTGCTACGTCTTGAACCGGAGCTATGGCTACTTCTCTCATAGAAGTTATCAGTCTCTTCTGATCCAGCATGCTCACGCTGACCTTGCCTGTTTCTTCTTTGCTCACGTCTTGAACCAGATGCTTGTCCTTGCCCATCATTCGGTCTCTGATCATACTTCTCTTCCAGCAACTTCACCATCGCTTCCATCACTTGTTTAGTGATTGCTTCTTGCAACAACCTATTCCTTCGCACAAAGGTTTCATCATCCTCCTCAGACCCCATTGCTTCCTGATATACGAAAAATTTGAACCAGTAAGTAGTTCAAAGAATTCAGAACTCAAGATTCAAATAAGGAAACAAAGTATTCAAACAAAGCGGCAAATGAAGATACTTGATCAACACGCGACGATTTGAATTTTATAACTTTCGAAATTGAGACAATAACAGATCAGATTCAACGGATGATGAAATGAAATAATCAAGTCCTGATCTATGATTCTAACAACAGATCGAGTCACACAATCACAAGAAACTTTCGGATCAAGCAAAAAGATAACGTAATCGACAAGAATGTGAAAGGTTTTTTTGTTTAAAACTTGATCGAAATTCTTAGATCTATCAATATGAAACACGAAACAATCAGATCTAGCAATCCTGATAATGAAACAAGCAGATCAAATGAGAATAAGCACACAAGAACCGATTGATCAAAACAGAATGAATCGACAAAGAGTAGATCTTATGAACAAACAAAAGAGAAATCGAAACTCCCCTTCCAGAGTGCTCTGATACCACTTAATGAGATCCTAGGACCCTTCTCTGGATGGTTTGGATAGATCCTTGCATAAACGAATCAAAGACTCAAGTTTATCAAGGCTGTGGATCGAATGGTGACACAAGAGGCTGCGGAAAGGCTCCTTGATACTCCTAGACTTAGATCGGATATGACACACCTCTCTAAAGCCCTTGGGCGTTGGATATTACACACCAACAGACTGGATACTACACACCAGACACTCTCTTAACTCGTGAAAGCAAGGGAGAAGAAAACACAAAGGTTTAAGTGAAAGAAAACTTGATAGATGCTAGGGTTGCCGAGTTACACATATATATAGTGAAAGGCTTGGAACAGGCTCCAAGCATTTCGAAATCAAAGGAACAGGCTCCTCCAATTAATGTAGAAATAAAGACATAACTTAGATAGAGTTTTCGAAAATGAAAGACATAAATACTTAGAAATAAAGATAGCATAAGGTTCTTCATGTGGTTTGGTCCGAGAGTATCAACTAGGTGTAAGATAGCAAGACTATGGCCTCGTTAAAAACCTATCATTGCAAAACCCAATGGGACAAAAACAATGATAGGAAAAGAGCACACATAGCTTGCTAGCCTAGATGATACTCAACTTGATGGTAAGATGGCTTGAATGGTGATAAGCGTATCTTGAAGTATCAAGCTTCCTCCAAGACATTCTTCTTGCTCCAAGGACTTCCTGATTAGTCCTCCAATAGCTTCTTTGAGTTTCCTAGCTCTGGCTCGAGTCATGGGACCTTTAGGAAAGGTTAAGACCTCATCTTCTTGAGCTGGTTCATCTCTAAACTCTCCATCTCTATCTCCATCAGCTGGCTGGTCCATGATCATATCAGGAAGTTGAATAAATCTCATAGGAGTTGGGATGAAGAAGTTATCCCACTTTCAAATCAGGTGATTCTAGTTTCCCAGTTTGGGAATAGCACAGCTTCTTCGTCATTATAATCAAACCAGGATGAATCACTTTGTGAGAAGCTTGATTTGGATACATAAGGTGGTGCAGAATCACCAGGAAGTTGAATAAATCTCATAGGAGTTGGGATGAAGAAGTTATCCTACTTTCAAATAACGTGATTCTAGTTTCCCAGTTTGGGAATAACACAGCTTCTTCGTCGTTCCAATCAAACCAGGATGAATCACATTGTGAAAAGCTTGATTAGGATACATAAAGTGGTGGAGAGTCACCAGGAAGTTGAATAAATCTCATAGGAGTTGGGATGAAGAAGTTATCCCACTTTCAAATCAGGGTCATTCCAGTTTCCCAGTTTGGGAATAGGACAGCTTTTTCGTCGTTCCAATCAAACCAGGATGAATCACTTTGTAAGAAGCTTGATTTGGATACATAAAGTGGTAGAGAATCACCAGGAAGTTGAATATCTCATAGGATTTGGGATGAAGAAGTTATCCCACTTTCAAATCAGGTGATTCCAGTTTCCCAGTTTGGGAATAGCACAGCTTCTTCGTCCTTCCAATCAAACCAGGATGAATCACTTTGTGAGAAGCTTGATTTGGATACATAAAGTGGTGGAGAATCATCAGGAAGTTGAATAAACCTCATAGGAGTTGGGATGAAGAAGTTATCCCACTTTCAAATCAGGTGATTCCAGTTTCCCAGTTTGGGAATAGCACAGCTTCTTCGTCCTTCCAATCAAACCAGGATGAATCACTTTGTGAGAAGCTTGATTTGGATACATAAAGTGGTGGAGAATCACCAGGAAGTTGAATAAATCTCATAGGAGTTGGGATGAAGAAGTTATCCCACTTTCAAATCAGGTGATTCCAGTTTCCCAGTTTGGGAATAGCACAGCTTCTTCGTCCTTCCAATCAAACCAGGATGAATCACTTTGTGAGAAACTTGATTTGGATACATAAAGTGGTGGAGAATCATCAGGAAGTTGAATAAATCTCATAGGAGTTGGGATGAAGAAGTTATCCCACTTTCAAATCAGGTGATTCCAGTTTCCCAGTTTGGGAATAGCACAGCTTCTTCGTCCTTCCAATCAAACCAGGATGAATCACTTTGTGAGAAACTTGATTTGGATACATAAAGTGGTGGAGAATCATCAGGAAGTTGAATAAACCTCATAGGAGTTGGGATGAAGAATTTATCCCACTTTCTAATCAGGTGATTCCAGTTTCCCAGTTTGGGAATAGCACAGCTTCTTCGTCCTTCCAATCAAACCAGGATGAATCACTTTGTGAGAATCTTGATTTGGATACATAAAGTGGTGGAGAATCACCAGGAAGTTGAATAAATCTCATAGGAGTTGGGATGAAGAAGTTATCCCACTTTCAAATCAGGGGATTCCAGTTTTCCAGTTTGGGAATAGCAAAGCTTCTTCGTCCTTCCAATCAAACCAGGATGAATCTCTTTGTGAGAAGCTTGATTTGGATACATAAAGTGGTGGAGAATCATCAGGAAGTTGAATAAACCTCATAGGAGTTGGGATGAAGAAGTTATCCCACTTTCAAATCAGGTGACTCTTGTTTCCCAGTTTGGGAATAGCACAGCTTCTTCGTCCTTCCAATCAAACCAGGATGAATCTCTTTGTGAGAAGCTTGATTTGGATACATAAAGTGGTGGAGAATCACCAGGAAGTTGAATAAATCTCATAGGAGTTGGGATGAAGAAGTTATCCCACTTTCAAATCAGGTGATTCTAGTTTCCCAGTTTGGGAATAGCACAGCTTCTTCGTCCTTCCAATCAAACCAGGATGAATCTCTTTGTGAGAAGCTTGATTTGGATACATAAAGTGGTGGAGAATCATCAGGAAGTTGAATAAATCTCATAGGAGTTGGGATGAAGAAGTTATCCCACTTTCAAATCAGGTGATTCCAGTTTCCCAGTTTGGGAATAGCACAGCTTCTTCGTCCTTCCAATCAAACCAGGATGAATCACTTTGTGAGAAGCTTGATTTGGATACATAAAGTGGTGGAGAATCATCAGGAAGTTGAAAAAATCTCATAGGAGTTGGGATGAAGAAGTTATCCCACTTTCAAATCAGGTGATTCCAGTGTTCCCAGTTTGGGAATAGCACAGCTTCTTCGTCCTTCCAATCAAACCAGGATGAATCACTTTGTGAGAAGCTTGATTTGGATACATAAAGTGGTGGAGAATCATCAGGAAGTTGAATAAATCTCATAGGAGTTGGGATGAAGAAGTTATCCTACTTTCAAATCAGGTGATTCTAGTTTCCCAGTTTGGGAATAGCACAGCATCTTCGTCCTTCCAATCAAACCAGGATGAATCACTTTGTGAGAAGCTTGATTTGGATACATAAAATGGTGGAGAATCATCAGGAAGTTGAATAAATCTCATAGTAGTTGGGATGAAGAAGTTATCCCACTTTTAAATCAGGTGATTCTTGTTTCCCAGTTTGGGAATAGCACAGCTTCTTCGTCCTTCCAATCAAACCAGGATGAATCACTTTGTGAGAATCTTGATTTGGATACATAAAGTGGTGGAGAATCACCAGGAAGTTGAATAAATCTCATAGGAGTTGGGATGAAGAAGTTATCCCACTTTCAAATCAGGGGATTCCAGTTTTCCAGTTTGGGAATAGCAAAGCTTCTTCGTCCTTCCAATCAAACCAGGATGAATCACTTTGTGAGAATCTTGATTTGGATACATAAAGTGGTGGAGAATCACCAGGAAGTTGAATAAATCTCATAGGAGTTGGGTTGAAGAAGTTATCCCACTTTCAAATCAGGGGATTCCAGTTTTCCAGTTTGGGAATAGCAAAGCTTCTTCGTCCTTCCAATCAAACCAGGATGAATCTCTTTGTGAGAAGCTTGATTTGGATACATAAAGTGGTGGAGAATCATCAGGAAGTTGAATAAACCTCATAGGAGTTGGGATGAAGAAGTTATCCCACTTTCAAATCAGGTGACTCTTGTTTCCCAGTTTGGGAATAGCACAGCTTCTTCGTCCTTCCAATCAAACCAAGATGAATCTCTTTGTGAGAAGCTATGATTTTAGAGAATAAGAAAGGTATTGAGTAGTTTAAGAGAGATTCAAGAGAGATTAGAGTGTTTAAGAGAAGGTGTATGAGATTATCATGATGAACTAGAGAGAGAGTCTCATAAACTCGTGTTATTCATTAATCAATCAGATTACAAGTTATATAGAAAGGGAGAGAGACACTAGGTTAAACATTAGGGAAAGCATAAGCATGTGGAGTCAAAGGGGAAGAGGAGCGTCTATTTGAAATGATCCAATGGGAGAGCTTACACGCTTTGGTATCTTGGCATCTAAGACCAAGATGCTGTTTGCTTTACAGCCTGGAACAGCTAGAGACGCGCTGGTCTTCTTCCCTCAACGTACTGATCAGGATAAGGCTGTAACAAGGTTAATCACTCACGGTAACTCCACTTGGGTAACTTTAGGATGATCCTCTTTCCCTAAGTGTACGGCCTCACTTGTACGGCCTTGGCTTGTACGGACATCCCTCATGTACTGATCCCTTATTCAGAATCCTTCATCCCTTCATGCCTTCACCTTGATGTCTCTTCTCTCCTTTTATTTAACACTCCCCCTCAAGCTTAGACTTTGCAAAGCTAAGCTTGGAAAGGCCATGAGATCTTCCTCATTAAAAACCTCACCAAAGAAAACCCATTGGGACAAAACTTTGATGAGGGAAAAAGAGTGAAGAACTCATGGCTAAGGGGACTCAGCCACTAGGTGTGAGATCCAGGAGTCCTAGCCTGACGTGAATGGACTCCATGGTCTTCTGTCTCGCGGCTTTGGTAAAGACATCAGCTAACTGATCCTCACTCCTTGTATAGCATGGCAAGATTACTCCCAAGACAATCATCTGCCTCACCTTGTGGCAATCAACTTCAATGTGCTTGGTTCTCTCATGGAAGACTGAGTTGGTTGCAATGTGTATAGCCGCTTGATTATCACAATGCATAGTCATTGGAGCTGCTTGCTCTATCTCCAAATGCTTCAAGATCCCTTTGATCCACACCAACTCATTGGTAAGCTTCAGCATTGCTCTATACTCAGCTTCAGCACTTGAACAAGACACCACCTTCTGCTTCTTGCTTTTCCAAGTCACCAAGTTGCCTCCAATGAATGTACAGTAGCCGGTGGTTGATCTTCTGTCTGCTCTATCTCCAGCCCAATCCGCATCACAATATCCCACCACTTCAGTACTCTTGTTGCATCCCATCCAAACTCCAAGGCTTGATGTCCCGTTCAGATACAAGAGCAGTCTCTCCACCATGCGCCAGTGATGATCCTTTGGGACTTGCATATGCTGGCTCACTTGGTTTACAGCAAAGCAAATATCTGGTCGTGTGATGGTGAGGTAGATGAGCTTCCCTACCAGCTTCCTGTATAGCTTTGGATCATGAAAGACCTTGCTATCTTCAATCTCCCCCTCACGTGGAATCTTGTATCCATCTTCAAGAGGCATCTTTGCTGTCTTATCTCCTTGTATACCTGCATCTTTCAAAAGATCAAGTGTATACTTCCTTTGGGAAATGAACAATCCTTCCTTAGATCTACACAACTCAATTCCAAGGAAGTATTTCATTTCTCCTAAGTCTTTGATTTCAAACACAGATTTCAAAAACTCCTTGGTGGCTTTTATACCAGCCTTATCACTACCTGTTATGATAATGTCATCCACATATACAAGTAGACAGATGATACCTGAGGGTGTAGTGAGAGTGAAGAGAGTGTGATCCAATTCAGACTTCTTGAACCCACGCCCATTTAAGGTAGTGCTCAGTTTGTTATACCATGCTCTAGGAGATTGCTTCAACCCATAGATAGCCTTCTTGAGTCTCAATACATTTCCAGGTTTCACAAGGTGCTCTAGACCTGGTGGAGGATGCATATACACTTCATCCTCTAGCTCTCCTTGAAGAAAGGCATTCTTCACATCCATCTGCCACAGCTCCCACTCAAGATTCACAGCAAGAGATAGTACAATCTTATGGTATGGAGTTTGGCAACAGGAGCAAAGGTATCAATGTAGTCTTCCCCATATGTTTGAGTGTATCCTCTAGCCACCAATCTTGTCTTCTTCCTCTCAATAGTTCCATCAGGTAGATACTTGATAGTGAATATCCACTTGCTTGTTACTGCCTTCTTCCCTCTTGGCAGCTCACTCTCAAACCAAGTGTCATTCTTTATCATAGCATTTGCTTCATCACCCACTGATTCTTTCCAATCTTCATGTAACATTGCTTCCTCATATGATCTTGGTACACTGCTCTCATCTAAGCTTGTAATGAATGCACAATGTTCCTTTGGGTAACTTGCAAACGAGCACACAGCCTGAGAGGGATGCTTCACAGCCTGAGCATTGTAGTACACTCTCGTGTTTACCCAGTTGGAAGCATCTCTCTTTAGCCGTGTGCTTCTCCTTAATGGGGCTTGTTCCACTTCCACCACCGTAGGCTGGACCACCGTAGGCTGAACTGCTTCTCTTTCTACTTCATTTGGTTCCACATGATCTTCTTGAATGGATTCTTCCTGTTCTTCCTCTCTTTGTATCACACCTTGACCATGACTATCTGAGTCTTGATCCTCATGATCTTCAGGCTCAGCCTCATTTCCCCCCTCATGATCATGGTGTGATGGTTCTTCAGCTTCATTCTCCCTTGATGGTTGCTGATCCTGGGACATGTTGATTCCAAGTCCTTCCAGTACACGCCTAAGACTTGTAGCTCGATCAGATGGTTGAGACAAATCTTCAAGATCTTCCCACTTTCTATCTCCATAAAAGCTCTTATCCTCCAAGAACTTCACATCTCTAGACACAAGAACTCTCTGGCTTCTGAATCATAGCATTTGTATCCCTTTTGTGACGTTGAGTAGCCAATGAACATGGCTCTTGTGCTCTTTGCTTCTAGCTTATTCCTTAGCTCCCCGGGTACAAGTACAAAGCACACGCATCCAAAGACTCTTAAGTGATCCAGCACAGGTTTGCTTCTGTTAAGAACTTCATAAGGAGCTTGATCTTCCAGGATCTTGGTTGGTATCCTATTGATTAGATAACAAGCCGAGATCACAGCATCACTCCAGAATCTCTTAGGCACACTTGTATGAAACATCATAGACCTTGCCACCTCCATTAGGTGTCTATTCTTTCTCTCAGCTACCCCATTCTGTTGAGGAGTGTATGGACAACTAGTCTGATGTAGGATCCCATGTTGAGCTAGGTGACTCTTGAATGCATTGCCAGTATACTCTCCACCATTATCTGACCTGAAAATCTTAATCTTTGCATTATACTGGTTAGATACATATGATTGGAAGTTTTTAAATGCATCAAGAACCCTATCCTTTGTTTTAATGAGTGTTATCCAGGTGTATTTAGATTTCTCATCTATAAATGTGACAAAGTACTTGTAATTATCTCTAGATAAGCAGGGAGCAGTCCATACATCAGAGTGAACAAGATCAAAACACTTATCATAGATAGTAGTAGATCTTTTAAAAACAGTCTTACAATGTTTTCCCAAAATACAAGCCTCACAATCATTATTTTTAAACATGACACCTGGAAACATTAAGCTTAAGGCTCTAACATGTGGATGTCCTAGCCTAGAATGCCATAATGCACCTTTACTTAAAACAGAACTCAGCAAACAACTAGAAATGGGGTTAATGTCTTCAAGTACATAAAGATCCCCCTTGGTTACTCCTTGTCCGATCAACTTATGGCTCTCAATATCCTGAAATGTCACATTGTTAGGACTAAAGATAACATTGCATTGTAGATCATTGGTACATCTTTTAACAGATAAGAGATTAGAAGTAAAATCAGGCATGTAAAATGCTTTAGAGTTCTTATCAAATAGCTTTAAGTCTCCTACACCTTTAATGGGAATTCTATCTCCATTTGCAATCATTACATGACCATGAGCAGGTTCTATGTTTTTGATTAAGCTATCATCACTAATCATGTGATGAGATGCACCAGAGTCAACAATCAATGGTTTTATGCCTCTAGCAAGATGAGTTCTAGGTGATTCATTTCTCAGTTTTAATGTCTCAATGATATCTATCAACCTATTCTCATTCCTAGGCATCATGTGAGCAGTATATGAGTAACCAAGAGTGTTTCCGAATGTACCAGACTCCTTAAGAGCTTTGATGAGGGCATCTATGTCAGATTTGCGGATCACTTCATGCTCCAAACTCTTGCGGCCGTGTAGTGAGTTGCCATTGCCTTGCCTGCGCTTTCACCCACTTGTGCACTTGAGCCCGCTCCTGAGGACCGGCTTCACTTGCTTCAGTAGACAGGTTAGCTCTGGCTTCTCGATCCTTGTTGAACTTGGCCGGCTTGAGATGGGGATGAAGGATCCAGCACTGGCTCCTCTTGTGTCCCGGCTTCTTGCAGTGATCACAGTTGCCTCCAAACCTCCTCTCATCACCATACTTTCTCTCATCAGTCTTGTATGCTGCACGGTTAGCTTGCACTCCTTCCTCAGCCTTGTTGGCTAGAGCTAAGTCTCCCTTGCTTCCGAAGAGACCAAGGGACCCTTCCTCCTTCTGGAGCTGCGCACACACTTCCTCCATGGATGGAAGACTTGGCATCCTCAGCATGTGCTTGATCACATCGTTGAACGGAGGATCCAACGTCAACAGCAACCCAAACACCTGATCCTGCTCCCTCCTCTCCATGAGTAGCTCTTGATCAGCCGTGCTTGGCCTCAATGATTCAAGCTCAGACCACAAGGATCTATACTTGCCCAAATGCTTGGTGAACTCCTCTCCATCTTGTACCAGTGTGTTGATAGCTTTCTTGATCTCATACACACGGTTCAGATTGGTAACGTTCCCAAAAGTCTTTTGGAGTACCTCCCACAGGTGTTTTGGAGTCTCACAGTAGCTGTAGGCTTCCAAGAGATGTTCTTCAAGTGATCCTTGCAGCACAGATAGCACCATCAAGTCATCTTGAATCCACTTCTTTCCATCAGCAACCGCGAGCTCTCTTCCACCTTCTTCCTCACTGGCCACTGGTGCTGGAGCTTCATCTGTGATGTGACCCCATAACCCTAGCCTCCCAATGGCTGTCTTCACAAGCCTAGACCACAACAGGTAGTTTCCCCCACCCTTGAGTGAAATCGGAACCGTGATAACCTTGTTTCCTCCCATCTTGATTTGCTTGAACTTTGTTTAGAATCTCACAAGAAAGGATGTTTATCTGAAGCTGAAGAACACAAGATCTCAATACCAAAGCCAACCTGGCTCTGATACCATATTATTTTAGAGAATAAGAAAGGTATTGAGTAGTTTAAGAGAGATTCAAGAGAGATTAGAGTGTTTAAGAGAAGGTGTATGAGATTATCATGATGAACTAGAGAGAGGGACTCATAAACTCGTGTTATTCATTAATCAATCAGATTACAAGTTATATAGAAAGGGAGAGAGACACTAGGTTAAACATTAGGGAAAGCATAAGCATGTGGAGTCAAAGGGGAAGAGGAGCGTCCATTTGAAATGATCCAATGGGAGAGCTTACACGCTTTGGTATCTTGGCATCTAAGACCAAGATGCTGTTTGCTTTACAGCCTGGAACAGCTAGAGACGCGCTGGTCTTCTTCCCTCAACGGACTGATCAGGATAAGGCTGTAACAAGGTTAATCACTCACGGTAACTCCACTTGGGTAACTTTAGGATGATCCTCTTTCCCTAAGTGTACGGCCTCACTTGTACGGCCTTGGCTTGTACGGACATCCCTCATGTACTGATCCCTTATTCAGAATCCTCTCATCCCTTCATGCCTTCACCTTGATGTCTCTTCTCTCCTTTTATTTAACAGAGTTGGGATGAAGTGATCCCCTTTCAAATCAGGTGATTCCATTCCCAGTTTGGGAATAGGACAGCTTCTTCGTCGTTCCAATCAAACCAGGATGAATCACTTTGTAAGAAGCTTGATTTTGATACATAAAATGGTGGAGAAACACCAGGAAGTTGAATAAATCTCATAGGAGTTGGTATGAAGAAGTTATCCCACTTTCTAATCAGGTGATTCAGTAGTTTCCAGTTTGGGGAATAGGACAGGTTCTCCGTCGTTTCCAATCAAACCAGGATGAATCACTTTGTAAGAAGCTTGATTTGGATACAAAAGTGTTGGAGAACACCAGGAAGTTGAATAAATCTCATAGGAGTTGGGATGAAGAAGTTATCCCACTTTCTAATCAGGTGATTCCAGTTTCCCAGTTTGGGAATAGGACAGCTTCTCCGTCGTTCCAATCAAACCCGGATGAATCACTTTGTAAGAAGCTTGATTTTGATACATAAAATGGTGGAGAAACACCAGGAAGTTGAATAAATCTCATAGGAGTTGGTATGAAGAAGTTATCCCACTTTCTAATCAGGTGATTCCAGTTTCCCAGTTTGGGAATAGGACAGGTTCTTCGTCGTTCCAATCAAACCAGGATGAATCTCTTTGTAAGAAGCTTGATTGGATACTGTAAAGATGGACAAACACCAGGAAGTTGAATAAATCTCATAGGAGTTGGGATGAAGAAGTTATCCCACTTTCTAATCAGGTGATTCCAGTTTCCCAGTTTGGGAATAGGACAGCTTCTCTGTCGTTCCAATCAAACCAGGATGAATCACTTTGTAAGAAGCTTGATTTGGATACATAAAGTGGAGTTGTAGAATCACCAGGAAGTTGAATAAATCTCATAGGAATGGGAATGAAGAAGTTATCCCACTTTCAAATCAGGTGATTCCAGTTCCCAGTTTGGGAATAGGACAGCTTCTTCGTCGTTCCAATCAAACCAGGATGAATCACTTTGTAAGAAGCGTGATTTGGATACATAAAAGGTGGAGAAACACCAGGAAGTTGAATAAATCTCATAGGAGTGTGGGATGAAGAAGTTATCCCACTTTCTAATCAGGTGATTCCAGTTTCCCAGTTTGGGATATAGGACAGCTCTTCGTCGGTCCAATCAAACCAGGATGAATCACTTTGTAAGAAGCTTGATTTGGGCATAAAAGTGGTGGAGAAACACCAGGAAGTTGAATATCTCATAGGAGTGGGAGGAGGATGAAGATTTCCCCACTTTCAAATCAGGTGATCCAGTTTCCCAGTTTGGGAATAGGACAGCTTCTCCGTCGTTCAATCAAACCAGGATGAATCACTTTGTAAGAAGCTTGATTTGGATACATAAAGTGTTGGAGAAACACCAGGAAGTTGAATAAATCTCATAGGGTTGGGATGAAGAAGTTATCCCACTTTCAAATCAGGTGATTCCAGTTTCCCAGTTGGGAATAGGACAGCTTCTCCGTCGTTCCAATCAAACCAGGATGAATCACTTTGTAAGAAGCTTGATTTGGATACATAAAGTGGTGGAGAATCACCAGGAAGTTGAATAAATCTCATAGGAGTTGGGATGAAGAAGTTTATCCCACTTTCAAATCAGGTGATTCCAGTTTCCCAGTTTGGGAATAGGACAGCTTCTTCGTCGTCCAATCAAACCAGGATGAATCACTTTGAAGAAGCTTGATTTGATACATAAAAGGTTGGAGAAACACCAGGAAGTTGAATAAATCTCATAGGTGTTGGTATGAAGAAGTTATCCCACTTTCAATCAGGTGATTCCAGGTTCCCAGTTTGGGAATGGACAGCTTCTTCGTCGTTCCAATCAAACCAGGATGAATCACTTTGTAAGAAGCTTGATTTTGATACATAAAATGGTGGAGAAACACCAGGAAGTTGAATAAATCTCATAGGAGTTGGTATGAAGAAGTTATCCCACTTTCTAATCAGGTGATTCCAGTTTCCCAGTTTGAGAATAGGACAGGTTCTCCGTCGTTCCAATCGAACCAGGATGAATCACTTTGTAAGAAGCTTGATTTGGATACATAAAGTGTTGGAGAAACACCAGGAAGTTGAATAAATCTCATAGGAGTTGGGATGAAGAAGTTATCCCACTTTCTAATCAGGTGATTCCAGTTTCCCAGTTTGGGAATAGGACAGCTTCTCCGTCGTTCCAATCAAACCAGGATGAATCACTTTGTAAGAAGCTTGATTTGGATACATAAAATGGTGGAGAAACACCAGGAAGTTGAATAAATCTAATAGGAGTTAGAATGAAGAAGTTATCCCACCTTCTAATCAGGTGATTCCAGTTTCCCAGTTTGGGAATAGGACAGCTTCTTCGTCGGTCCAATCAAACCAGGATGAATCACTTTTTAAGAAGCTTGATTTGGATACATAAAGTGTTGGAGAATCATCAGGAAGTTGAATAAATCTCATAGGAGTTGGGATGAAGAAGTTATCCCACTTTCTAATCAGGTGATTCCAGTTTCCCAGTTTGGGAATAGGACAGCTTCTTCGTCGTTCCAATCAAACCAGGATGAATCACTTTGTAAGAAGCTTGATTTTGATACATAAAATGGTGGAGAAACACCAGGAAGTTGAATAAATCTCATAGGAGTTGGTATGAAGAAGTTATCCCACTTTCTAATCAGGTAATTCCAGTTTCCCAGTTTGGGAATAGGTCAGGTTCTCCGTCGTTCCAATCAAACCAGGATGAATCACTTTGTAAGAAGCTTGATTTTGATACTTAAAATGGTTGGAGAAACACCAGGAATTTGGAATAAATCTCATAGGAGTTGGGATGAAGAAGTTATCCCACTTCTAATCAGGTGATTCCAGTTCCCAGTTTGGGAATAGGACAGCTTCTCCGTCGTTCCAATCAAACCCGGATGAATCACTTTGTAAGAAGCTTGATTTTGATACATAAAATGGTGGAGAAACACCAGGAAGTTGAATAAATCTCATAGGAGTTGGTATGAGAAGTTATCTCCACTTTAATCAGGTGATTCCAGTTTCCCAGTTTGAGAATAGGACAGGTTCTTCGTCGTTCCAATCAAACCAGGATGAATCTCTTTGTAAGAAGCTTGATTTTGATACTTAAGATGGGGAGAAACACCAGGAAGTTGAATAAATCTCATAGAGTTGGGATGAAGAAGTTATCCCACTTTCTAATCAGGTGATTCCAGTTTCCCAGTTTGGGAATAGGACAGCTTCTCCGTCGTTCCAATTAAACCAGGATGATAACTTTGTAAGAAGCTTGATTTGGATACATAAAGTGTTGGAGAACACCAGGAAGTTGAATAAATCTCATAGGAGTTGGGATGAAGAAGTTATCCCACTTTCAAATCAGGTGATTCCAGTTTCCCAGTTGGGAATAGGACAGCTTCTCCGTCGTTCAAATCAAACCAGGATGAATCACTTTGTAAGAAGCTTGATTTGGATACATAAAGTGTTGGAGAGAACACCAGGAAGTTGAATAAATCTCATAGGAGTTGGGATGAAGAAGTTATCCCACTTTCAAATCAGGTGATTCCAGTTTCCCAGTTTGGGAATAGGACAGCTTCTCCGTCGTTCCAATCAAACCAGGATGAATCACTTTGTAAGAAGCTTGATTTGGATACATAAAGTGTTGGAGAATCACCAGGAAGTTGAATAAATCTCATAGGAGTTGGGATGAAGAAGTTATCCCACTTTCAAATCAGGTGATTCCAGTTTCCCAGTTTGGGAATAGGACAGCTTCTTCGTCGTTCCAATCAAACCAGGATGAATCACTTTGTAAGAAGCTTGATTTTGATACATAAAATGGTGGAGAAACACCAGGAAGTTGAATAAATCTCATAGGAGTTGGTATGAAGAAGTTATCCCACTTTCAAATCAGGTGATTCCAGTTTCCCAGTTTGGGAATAGGACAGCTTCTTCGTCGTTCCAATCAAACCAGGATGAATCACTTTGTAAGAAGCTTGATTTTGATACATAAAATGGTGGAGAAACACCAGGAAGTTGAATAAATCTCATAGGAGTTGGTATGAAGAAGTTATCCCACTTTCTAATCAGGTGATTCCAGTTTCCCAGTTTGGGAATAGGACAGGTTCTCCGTCGTTCCAATCAAACCAGGATGAATCACTTTGTAAGAAGCTTGATTTGATACATAAAGTGTTGGAGAAACCCAGGAAGTTGAATAAATCTCATAGGAGTTGGGATGAAGAAGTTATCCCACTTTCTAATCAGGTGGTTCCAGTTTCCCAGTTTGGGAATAGGACAGCTTCTCCGTCGTTCCAATCAAACCAGGATGAATCACTTTGTAAGAAGCTTGATTTGGATACATAAAGTGTTGGAGAAACACCAGGAAGTTGAATAAATCTCATAGGAGTTGGGATGAAGAAGTTATCCCACTTTCTAATCAGGTGATTCCAGTTTCCCAGTTTGGGAATAGGACAGCTTCTCCGTCGTTCCAATCAAACCAGGATGAATCACTTTGTAAGAAGCTTTATTTGGATACATAAAGTGTTGGAGAATCACCAGGAAGTTGAATAAATCTCATAGGAGTTGGGATGAAGAAGTTATCCCACTTTCAAATCAGGTGATTCCAGTTTCCCAGTTTGGGAATAGGACAGCTTCTTCGTCGTTCCAATCAAACCAGGATGAATCACTTTGTAAGAAGCTTGATTTTGATACATAAAATGGTGGAGAAACACCAGGAAGTTGAATAAATCTCATACGAGTTGGTATGAAGAAGTTATCCCACTTTCTAATCAGGTAATTCCAGTTTCCCAGTTTGGGAATAGGTCAGGTTCTCCGTCGTTCCAATCAAACCAGGATAAATCACTTTGTAAGAAGCTTGATTTTGATACTTAAAATGGTGCAGAAACACCAGGAAGTTGAATAAATCTCATAGGAGTTGGGATGAAGAAGTTATCCCACTTTCTAATCAGGTGATTCCAGTTTCCCAGTTTGGGAATAGGACAGCTTCTCCGTCGTTCCAATCAAACCCGGATGAATCACTTTGTAAGAAGCTTGATTTTGATACATAAAATGGTGGAGAAACACCAGGAAGTTGAATAAATCTCATAGGAGTTGGTATGAAGAAGTTATCCCACTTTCTAATCAGGTGATTCCAGTTTCCCAGTTTGAGAATAGGACAGGTTCTTCGTCGTTCCAATCAAACCAGGATGAATCTCTTTGTAAGAAGCTTGATTTTGATACTTAAGATGGTGGAGAAACACCAGGAAGTTGACTAAATCTCATAGGAGTTGGGATGAAGAAGTTATCCCACTTTCTAATCAGGTGATTCCAGTTTCCCAGTTTGGGAATAGGACAGCTTCTCCGTCGTTCCAATCAAACCAGGATGAATCACTTTGTAAGAAGCTTGATTTGGATACATAAAGTGTTGTAGAATCACCAGGAAGTTGAATAAATCTCATAGGAGTTGGGATGAAGAAGTTATCCCACTTTCAAATCAGTTGATTCCAGTTTCCCAATTTGGGAATAGGACAGCTTCTTCGTCGTTCCAATCAAACCAGGATGAATCACTTTGTAAGAAGCTTGATTTTGATACATAAAATGGTGGAGAAACACCAGGAAGTTGAATAAATCTCATAGGAGTTGGGATGAAGAAGTTATCCCACTTTCTAATCAGGTGATTCCAGTTTCCTAGTTTGGGAATAGGACAGCTTCTCCGTCGTTCCAATCAAACCAGGATGAATCACTTTGTAAGAAGCTTGATTTGGATACATAAAGTGTTGGAGAAACACCAGGAAGTTGAATAAATCTCATAGGAGTTGGGATGAAGAAGTTATCCCACTTTCAAATCAGGTGATTCCAGTTTCCCAGTTTGGGAATAGGACAGCTTCTCCGTCGTTCAAATCAAACCAGGATGAATCACTTTGTAAGAAGCTTGATTTGGATACATAAAGTGTTGGAGAAACACCAGGAAGTTGAATAAATCTCATAGGAGTTGGGATGAAGAAGTTATCCCACTTTCAAATCAGGTGATTCCAGTTTCCCAGTTTGGGAATAGGACAGCTTCTCCGTCGTTCCAATCAAACCAGGATGAATCACTTTGTAAGAAGCTTGATTTGGATACATAAATTGTTGGAGAATCACCAGGAAGTTTAATAAATCTCATAGGAGTTGGGATGAACTAGGACTAGGACTGGAAAGGATTCTATCTTTGTGGTTGTGGATAGGTTCTCAAAGATGGCACATTTCATAGCTTGTCACAAAACTGATGATGCATTGCATATTGCTAACTTGTTCTTTAAAGAGATTGTGCGCATACATGGCATGCCTAAGACTATTGTTTCTGATAGAGATACTAAGTTTCTTAGTTATTTTTGGAAGACTCTTTGGTCTAAGCTAGGTACTAAACTCTTGTTTTCTACTACTTGTCATCCACAAACTGATGGACAAACTGAAGTAGTTAATAGGACTCTAGGAACACTCTTGCGTGCATTCATAAAGAAAAACTTGAAATCATGGGAAGACTATTTGCCTCATTGTGAATTTGCATACAATCATGCTGTGCATTCTACTTCTAAGTTTTCTCCTTTTGAGATTGTTTATGGGTTCAATCCCAACTCTCCTTTGGATTTTAATCCCTTTACCTGAGTGTGAAAGAGTCAGCATTGATGGCAAAAAGAAGGCAGAGATGGTGAAACAACTCCACGAGCAGGCTAGGCTCAACATTGAGGCAACAACCAAACAGTATGTTAAGCATGCTAACAAGGAAGACGTGAGATGGTCTTTGAAGTGGGTGATCAGGTCTGGATTCACCTAAGGAAAGAGAGGTTTCCAATGAAAGGAAGTCCAAGCTGATGCCGCGGATTGATGGACCTTTTAAGGTCATAAGGAAGATCAGCAACAATGCCTACAAACTGGATTTGCAAGGTAAGTATGATGTGAGTAATAGCTTCAATGTTACTGACTTGATCCCTTTTATTGCAGATGAGCCAGATTTGAGGACAAATCCTTTTCAAGTGGGAGGGGATGATATGATCATGGACCAGCTAGTTGATAAAGATGAAGAAGGAGAGACTGAAGATACACTAGCTGAAGAGGAAGCTGTCCTAGCCATTCCCACAGGTCCTATCACTCGTGCAATGACAAGGAGACTCAAGGAAGCTGTTGGAAACATACTGAAGATCTCTAAGGAGCAAGAAGACTGTTGGTAGAAGCTTGAGCTACCAAGACACACTCATCACCATTCATGTGATCTTACCATCAAGCTGATCATCATCTAGGCAAGTGGCTTGGTATACTCTTTTTCCCTTGATTAGTTTTGTCCCACTGGGTTTTCTAATCAAGGTTTTTAATGAGGTATCAAGTTAACTTACACATTCCTAGTTGATGTATCTTGGATGCAACTCGGCCTAAGGCATCTTGGACCGACTTCATCATCTATCTTATATTATGTTTTAGTCTAAGTGTTGTGTTATTAATTTAAAACCGTGTGGAGCCTTTTCCTTTATGTTTTCTTATGTTTTCGAGACCTTGTGCATGTACAAGGATCTCTCTATTTAAGTGTATCACAAACCCTCATTCTAATCTAAGTTATCTTTTGTTTAAACCTTGTGTTTTCTTCTCCCTTGCTTTCACGAGTTAAGAGAGTGTCTGGTGAGTAGTATCCAGTCTGTTGGTGTGTAATATCCAACGCCCAAGGGCTTTAGAAAGGTGTGTCATATCCGATCTAAGCCTAGGAGTATCAAGGAGCCTTTCCGCAGCCTCTTGTGTCACCATTCGATCCACAGCCTTGATAAACTTGAGTCTTTGATTCGTTTATGCAAGGATCTATCCAAACCATCCAGAGAAGGGTCCTAGGATCTCATTAGAATCACTTTGTAAGAAGCTTGATTTTGATACATAAAATGGTGGAGAAACACCAGGAAGTTGAATAAATCTCATAGGAGTTGGTATGAAGAAGTTATCCCACTTTCTAATCAGGTGATTCCAGTTTCCCAGTTTGGGAATAGGACAGGTTCTCCGTCGTTCCAATCAAACCAGGATGAATCACTTTGTAAGAAGCTTGATTTTGATACATTAAATGGTGGAGAAACACCAGGAAGTTTAATAAATCTCATAGGAGTTGGGATGAAGAAGTTATCCCACTTTCTAATCAGGTGATTCCAGTTTCCCAGTTTGGGAATAGGACAGCTTCTCCGTCGTTCCAATCAAACCAGGATGAATCACTTTGTAAGAAGCTTCATTTGGATACATAAAGTGTTGGAGAAACACCAGGAAGTTGAATAAATCTCATAGGAGTTGGGATGAAGAAGTTGTTGAAATGAGTTGAGTATAAGCAAGGGAAGTGATGGGGTATAAGGAAGCATTATGAGAAGGATGTGTTAAGGAAAGGATGAGGTATGAGGTCGACCAGTCCGTACAATCCGTACTGACCATACTGGCCGTACAGGCCGTACCTTCTCGGGTCGACCCATCATCAACCAAAACTTACCATCTGATATGATCATGGACCAGCCAGCTGATGGAGATAGAGATGGCGAGTTTAGAGATGAACCAGCTGTAGAAGATGAGGTCTTAACCATTCCTAAAGGTCCCATGACTCGAGCCAGAGCTAGGAAACTCAAAGAAGCTATTGGAGGACTAATCAGGAAGTCCTTGGAGCAAGAAGAATGTCTTGGAGGAAGCTTGATACTTCAAGATACGCTTATCACCATTCAAGCCATCTTACCATCAAGTTGAGTATCATCTAGGCTAGCAAGCTATGTGTGCTCTTTTCCTATCATTGTTTTTGTCCCATTGGGTTTTGCAATGATAGGTTTTTAACGAGGCCATAGTCTTGCTATCTTATCACCTAGTTGATACTCTCGGACCAAACCACATGAAGAACCTTATGCTATCTTTATTTCTAAGTATTTATGTCTTTCATTTTCGAAAACTCTATCTAAGTTATGTCTTTGTTTCTACATTAATTGGAGGAGCCTGTTCCTTTGATTTCGAAATGCTTGGAGCCTGTTCCAAGCCTTTCACTATATATATGTGTAACTCGGCAACCCTAGCATCTATCAAGTTTTCTTTCACTTAAACCTTTGTGTTTTCTTCTCCCTTGCTTTCACGAGTTAAGAGAGTGTCTGGTGTGTAGTATCCAGTCTGTTGGTGTGTAATATCCAACGCCCAAGGGCTTTAGAAAGGTGTGTCATATCCGATCTAAGTCTAGGAGTATCAAGGAGCCTTTCCGCAGCCTCTTGTGTCACCATTCGATCCACAGCCTTGATAAACTCGAGTCTTTGATTCGTTTATGCAAGGATCTATCCAAACCATCCAGAGAAGGGTCCTAGGATCTCATTAAGTGGTATCAGAGCACTCTGGAAGGGGAGTTTCGATTTCTCTTTTAATTTGTTTGTTCATAAGATCTACTCTTTGTCGATTCATATTTTGTTTTGATCAATCGGTTCTTGTGTGTTTATTCTCACTTGATCTGCTTGTTTCATTATCAGGATTGCTAGATCTGTTTGTTTCGTGTCTCATATTGATAGATCTAAGAATTTCGATCAAGTTTTAAACAAAAACCTTTCACATTCTTGTCGATTACGTTATCATTTTACTTGATCCGAAAGTTTCTTGTGATTGTGTGACTCGATCTGTTGTTAGAATCATAGATCAGGATTTGATTATCTCATTTCATCATCCGTTGAATCTGATCTGTTATTGTTTCAATTTCGAAAGTGATAGAATTCAAATCGTCGCGTGTTGATCAAGTATCTTCATTTGCCGCTTTGTTTGAATACTTTGTTTCCTTATTTGAATCTTGAGTTCTGAATTCTTTTGAACTACTTACTGGTTCAAGTTTTCGTGTATCAGGAAGCAATGGGGTCTGAGGAGGATGATGAAGCCTTTGTGCGAAGGAATAAGTTGTTGCAAGAAGCAATCACCAAACAAGTGATGGAAGCGATGGTGAAGTTGCTGGAAGAGAAGTATGATCAGAGACCGAATGATGGGCAAGGACAAGCATCTGGTTCAAGACGTGAGCAAAGAAGAAACAGACAAGGTCAGCGTGAGCATGCTGGATCAGAAGAGACTGATAACTTCTATGAGAGAAGTAGCCTTAGCTCCGGTTCAAGACGTAGCAGTAGAAGATCTCGACATGATCATGAGGGCCGAAGGCATAGACGCAATGAGCTATCCGGATTAAAGCTTAAGATCCCTCCTTTCCATGGTAAAGCTGATCCAGATGCCTATCTTGAGTGGGAAAAGAAGATAGAACTCGTTTTCAACTGTCAGCATTACTCAGAGACTAAGAAGATTCAAGTAGCTGCTACCGAGTTCAATGATTATGCATTGAGCTGGTGGGATCAGTTGGTTACAAACAAGAGGCGCAATGGTGAATTCCCCATTGAAACATGGGCAGAGATGAAAGCTGTGATGCGCAAGAGGTTTGTACCAAGTCATTATCACCGTGATCTTCATCAAAAGCTGAGACTGCTCACACAAGGAACAAAGTCTGTAGAGGAATACTTTCAAGAGATGGAGTTGCTTATGCTAAGAGCTTGTGTATCTGAGGACAGTGAAGCTACTATGGCACGATTTCTTGGTGGACTCAACCGTGAGATACAAGATAGAGTGGAGATGCAACACTACTTGGAGATAGAGGAGATGCTACACAAAGCTATCTTGGTGGAGCAGCAAGTTAAGAGAAGAAGTTATGCGCGTGGCAGCTATGGTTCCAGTAGATACCAGACCTCTAAGGAAGATAAACCGAGCTATCAAAAGGAGAGCAAGCCACAGCCAAAAGAAGAATCCAAGTCTAGTAGCATCTACAACAAAGATAAGGGTAAAGTGGAAGCTACAAGCTCGCGTGCAAGAGATGTGAAGTGTTTTAAGTGCCAAGGGCGTGGGCACTATGCTAATGAGTGCACCAACAAACGTGTGATGATCCTTCATGCCAATGGAGAATATGAATCTGCTGATGAGGAGACAGAGGCCGAAGAAGATCACAGTTCAGAAGAGGAGTATGTTGCCAACCCGGTTGCTGGAAGGTTGCTAGTTGCTAGAAGAACCTTGAGTCTTCAAAGCAAGACCGAAGAGATGGAGCAAAGAGAGAATCTCTTCTATACTAGATGTCTAGTGCAAGGAAAGGTCTGTAGTCTTATTGTGGATGGAGGCAGTTGTGTCAACGTTGCGAGTGAGACTATGGTTAAAAAGTTGGGTTTGAGGGTCCAGAAGCATCCTAAACCATATAGGCTCCAATGGCTCAATGAAGAGGGCGAGATGAGAGTATCTACTCAGGTTATGGTTCCCTTAGCCATTGGTAAATATGAAGATGAGATTCTTTGTGATGTGTTGCCTATGGAAGCTGGACACATTCTCCTTGGAAGGCCGTGGCAATCAGATAGACGTGTGGTACATGATGGGTATGCCAACAAGCACACTTTTGAGTTTAAAGGAAGAAAGACAGTTCTTGTGCCTATGACTCCTAAGGAAGTTCAGGTTGATCAGCTCCAACTACAAAAGAAGAAAGAGATTGATCTTCCCGCTGAATCAACAAAGCAACTAAACTTCTATGCCAAGTCTGGTGATGTTAAAAGATCTCTCTGTTCTAACCTTCCTATTCTTTTGTTTATCTATAAGGAATCACTCTTGACTACTACTAATATTGCACCGGAGTATCCGAGTGAGGTGTCAGCTCTTTTACAGGAATTTGAAGATGTATTTCCTGAAGATAATCCAATTGGTTTGCCACCTATTCGTGGGATTGAGCATCAGATTGACTTTGTACCAGGAGCTACTCTTCCCAACAGACCAGCATACAGAACTAATCCGGTGGAAACCAAGGAGCTACAAAGACAGGTTGAGGAACTAATGGAGAAAGGCCATATCCGTGAGAGTATGAGCCCATGTGCTGTGCCCGTGCTCCTTGTGCCTAAGAAAGATGGGAGCTGGCGCATGTGTGTTGATTGTAGAGCAATCAACAACATAACAGTGAAGTATCGCCACCCTATTCCTAGATTAGATGATATGCTTGATGAATTGCATGGTTCTAGTGTCTTTTCTAAGATAGATTTGAAGAGTGGATATCATCAAATTAGAATGAAAGAGGGAGATGAGTGGAAAACAGCCTTTAAGACTAAGCATGGGTTGTATGAGTGGTTAGTCATGCCTTTTGGATTAACCAATGCTCCTAGTACTTTTATGAGATTGATGAACCATGTGCTTAGATCCTTCATAGGCTTGTTTGTGGTAGTATACTTTGATGATATCCTTGTCTACTCTAAGAGTTTAGAAGAGCATATAAAACATCTTAGGACTGTTCTTGATGTCTTGAGGAAAGAAAAGCTATTTGCTAATCTTAAGAAATGTACTTTCTGTACGGATAACTTGGTCTTTTTAGGCTTTGTTGTGAGTGCAGATGGAGTAAAGGTAGATCAGGAGAAGGTGAGAGCAATTCAAGAATGGCCAATTCCAAAGACTATAAGTGATGTGAGGAGCTTCCACGGCCTTGCTGGTTTCTACAGGCGGTTTGTTAAAGACTTTAGCACTATAGCAGCTCCCTTGACTGAAGTGATAAAGAAAGAAGTCGGATTCAAGTGGGGAGAAGCACAAGAGACTGCCTTCCAATGCCTTAAAGAGAAGCTTACTCACGCCCCTCTTCTTATACTACCAGATTTTAATAAAACCTTTGAGATTGAATGTGATGCTTCTGGTATTGGAGTGGGTGCTGTTTTGATGCAGGAAAAGAGACCCATAGCTTATTTCAGTGAGAAGCTTGGAGGCGCCACTCTCAACTATGCAACTTATGATAAGGAGTTGTATGCCTTGGTGAGAGCTTTGCAGACTTGGCAGCATTACTTGTGGCCCAAGGAGTTTGTGATACACACTGATCATGAGTCTCTCAAGTACTTGAAAGGACAGAACAAGCTCAGCAAGAGACACGCAAGATGGGTAGAATTCATAGAAACCTTTCCTTATGTCATCAAGTACAAACAAGGTAAAGAAAATATAGTTGCTGATGCACTATCTCGAAGGTATGTTCTCTTAAACACTCTTGATGCTAAGCTGTTAGGTTTTGAACAAATTAAAGATATGTATGAATCTGATCCAGATTTTAAAGAAGCTTATAACTCTTGTGAGAAATTTGCTGCTGGACATTATTTTAGACATGATGGATTCCTCTTTTATGATAATAGACTGTGTGTGCCTAATTGCTCTTTGAGAGATTTGTTTGTTAGGGAATCACATGGGGGGAGTCTCATGGGTCACTTTGGTATTGCAAAGACTCTTAAAACCTTGCAGGATCATTTCTTTTGGCCTCGGATGAAAAGTGATGTGGAGAAACTATGTGAGAGATGTGCAACTTGCAAGCAAGCTAAGTCTAAAGTTCAGTCTCACGGTTTGTATACTCCTCTCCCTATTCCTTATCATCCTTGGAACGATATCTATGGATTTCATTGTTGGATTGCCTAGAACTAGAACTGGGAAGGATTCCATCTTTGTTGTTGTTGACAGGTTCTCAAAAATGGCACATTTTATAGCATGTCACAAAACTGATGATGCATTACATGTAGCTAATCTATTCTTTAAGGAGATTGTGCGTTTACATGGCATGCCTAGGACCATAGTTTCTGATAGAGATACTAAGTTTCTTAGTTATTTTTGGAAAACTCTTTGGTCTAAGCTAGGCACTAAGTTGTTGTTCTCCACTACTTGTCATCCGCAAACTGATGGACAGACTGAAGTAGTTAATAGAACTTTAGGAACACTCTTGCGTGCATTCATTAAAAAGAATCTGAAATCTTGGGAAGACTATCTGCCACATTGTGAGTTTGCATATAACCATGCTGTGCATTCTGCTTCTAAGTTTTCACCTTTTGAAATCGTTTATGGGTTCAATCCCACCTCTCCTTTGGATTTAATCCCTTTACCTGAGTGTGAAAGGGTCAGTTTGGATGGCAAAAAGAAGGCAGAGATGGTGAAACAACTTCACGAGCAAGCTAGGCTCAACATTGAAGAGAAAACTAAGCAGTATGTCAAGCATGCCAACAAAGGAAGGCGTGAGATGGTCTTTAAGGAGGGTGATAAAGTTTGGGTTCATTTGAGAAAAGAGAGGTTTCCTAATGAGAGGAAGTCAAAGCTTATGCCAAGAATTGATGGACCTTTTGAGATCACAAAGAAGATCAGCAACAATGCCTACAAGATTGATCTCCAAGGTAAGTATGATGTGAGTAATAGCTTCAATGTTACTGACTTGATCCCTTTTATTGCAGATGAACCTGATTTGAGGTCAAATCCTTTTCAAGAGGGAGGGGATGATATGATCATGGACCAGCCAGCTGATGGAGATAGAGATGGCGAGTTTAGAGATGAACCAGCTGAAGAAGATGAGGTCTTAACCATTCCTAAAGGTCCCATGACTCGAGCCAGAGCTAGGAAACTCAAAGAAGCTATTGGAGGACTAATCAGGAAGTCCTTGGAGCAAGAAGAATGTCTTGGAGGAAGCTTGATACTTCAAGATACGCTTATCACCATTCAAGCCATCTTACCATCAAGTTGAGTATCATCTAGGCTAGCAAGCTATGTGTGCTCTTTTCCTATCATTGTTTTTGTCCCATTGGGTTTTGCAATGATAGGTTTTTAACGAGGCCATAGTCTTGCTATCTTATCACCTAGTTGATACTCTCGGACCAAACCACATGAAGAACCTTATGCTATCTTTATTTCTAAGTATTTATGTCTTTCATTTTCGAAAACTCTATCTAAGTTATGTCTTTATTTCTACATTAATTGGAGGAGCCTGTTCCTTTGATTTCGAAATGCTTGGAGCCTGTTCCAAGCCTTTCACTATATATATGTGTAACTCGGCAACCCTAGCATCTATCAAGTTTTCTTTCACTTAAACCTTTGTGTTTTCTTCTCCCTTGCTTTCACGAGTTAAGAGAGTGTCTGGTGTGTAGTATCCAGTCTGTTGGTGTGTAATATCCAACGCCCAAGGGCTTTAGAAAGGTGTGTCATATCCGATCTAAGTCTAGGAGTATCAAGGAGCCTTTCCGCAGCCTCTTGTGTCACCATTCGATCCACAGCCTTGATAAACTCGAGTCTTTGATTCGTTTATGCAAGGATCTATCCAAACCATCCAGAGAAGGGTCCTAGGATCTCATTACCATCCTTACCCAAGTTACTTTGGAGAGTTACCTTGAGTGTTAAGGAGTCTTGTGACCGTTGAAGGGAAGAAAGGAGACGCGGAGAAGACAGGCTGGCATAGCTGTAAAGTGATCAGCATCTTGGAATATGCTGAAAGTGTGTGAAGCACTCCATTGGCTAGTTCAAACCATCCGCTCCCTTTAGCTTTGACTACACATGCTTTGCCTTATCTCTTATGCTGAAACCCTAGTCTTTCCTTAGCTATATATTGTAAACTCTGCCTTGATTAATGATTAACACGAGTTTATGAGTCTCTCTCTCTAGTTCATCATGATAATCTCATACACTTTCTCCTAAACACTCTAATCTCTCTTGAATCTCTCTTAGACTTCTCAATACCTTTCATATTCTCTAAAGTCATATGGTATCAGAGCCACGTTGGCTGTGGTATTGAGATCTTGTGTTCTTCAGCTTCAGATAAAAGTTTTTTCTTTTTAGATTCTAAACCAAGTCCAAGCAAATCAAGATGGGAGGAAACAAGGTTATTACGGTTCCGATTTCACTCAAGGGTGGGGGAAACTACCTGTTGTGGTCTAGGCTTGTGAAGACAGCCATTGGGAGGCTAGGGTTATGGGGTCACATCACAGATGAAGCTCCAGCACCAGTGGCCAGTGAGGAAGAAGGTGGAAGAGAGCTCGCGGTTGCTGATGGAAAGAAGTGGATTCAAGATGACTTGATGGTGCTATCTGTGCTGCAAGGATCTCTTGAAGAACATCTCTTGGAAGCCTACAGCTACTGTGAGACTCCAAAACACCTGTGGGAGGTACTCCAAAAGACTTTTGGGAACGTTACCAATCTGAACCGTGTGTATGAGATCAAGAAAGCTATCAACACACTGGTACAAGATGGAGAGGAGTTCACCAAGCATTTGGGCAAGTATAGATCCTTGTGGTCTGAGCTTGAATCATTGAGGCCAAGCACGGCTGATCAAGAGCTACTCATGGAGAGGAGGGAGCAGGATCAGGTGTTTGGGTTGCTGTTGACGTTGGATCCTCCGTTCAATGATGTGATCAAACACATGTTGAGGATGCCAAGTCTTCCATCCATGGAGGAAGTGTGTGCGCAGCTCCAGAAGGAGGAAGGGTCTCTTGGTCTCTTCGGAAGCAAGGGAGACTTAGCTCTAGCCAACAAGGCTGAGGAAGGAGCGCAAGCTAACCGTGCAGCATACAAGACTGATGAGAGGAAGTATGGTGATGAGAGGAGGTTTGGAGGCAACTGTGATCACTGCAAGAAGCCGGGACACAAGAGGAGCCAGTGCTGGATCCTTCATCCCCATCTCAAGCCGGCCAAGTTCAACAAGGATCGAGAAGCCAGAGCTAACCTGTCTACTGAAGCAAGTGAAGCCGGTCCATCAGGAGCAGGCTCAAGTGCACAAGTGGGTGAAAGCGCAGGCAAGGCAATGGCAACTCACTACACGGCCGCAAAGAGTTTGGAGCATGAAGTGATCCGCAAATCTGACATTGATGCCCTCATCAAAGCTCTTAAGGAGTCTGGTACATTCGGAAACACTCTTGGTTACTCTTATACTGCTCATATGATGCCTAGGAATGAGAATAGGTTGATAGATATCATTGAGAAATTAAAACTGAGAAATGAATCACCTAGAACTCATCTTGCTAGAGGCATAAAACCATTGATTGTTGACTCTGGTGCATCTCATCACATGATTAGTGATGATAGCTTGATCAAAAACATAGAACCTGCTCATGGACATGTAATGATTGCAAATGGAGATAGAATTCCCATTAAAGGTGTAGGAGACTTAAAGCTATTTGATAAGAACTCTAAAGCATTTTACATGCCTGATTTTACTTCTAATCTCTTATCTGTTAAAAGATGTACCAATGATCTACAATGCAATGTTATCTTTAGTCCTAACAATGTGACATTTCAGGATATTGAGAGCAATAAGTTGATCGGACAAGGAGTAACCAAGGGGGATCTTTATGTACTTGAAGACATTAACCCCATTTCTAGTTGTTTGCTGAGTTCTGTTTTAAGTAAAGGTGCATTATGGCATTCTAGGCTAGGACATCCACATGTTAGAGCCTTAAGCTTAATGTTTCCAGGTGTCATGTTTAAAAATAATGATTGTGAGGCTTGTATTTTGGGAAAACATTGTAAGACTGTCTTTAAAAGATCTACTACTATCTATGATAAGTGTTTTGATCTTGTTCACTCTGATGTATGGACTGCTCCCTGCTTATCTAGAGATAATTACAAGTACTTTGTCACATTTATAGATGAGAAATCTAAATACACCTGGATAACACTCATTAAAACAAAGGATAGGGTTCTTGATGCATTTAAAAACTTCCAATCTTATGTATCTAACCAGTATAATGCCAAGATTAAGATTTTCAGGTCTGATAATGGTGGAGAATATACTGGCAATGCATTCAAGAGTCACCTAGCTCAACATGGGATTCTACATCAGACAAGTTGTCCATACACTCCTCAACAGAACGGTGTAGCTGAGAGAAAGAATAGACACCTAATGGAGGTGGCAAGGTCTATGATGTTTCATACAAGTGTGCCTAAGAGATTCTGGAGTGATGCTGTGATCTCGGCTTGTTATCTAATCAATAGGATACCAACCAAGATCCTGGAAGATCAAGCTCCTTATGAAGTTCTAAACAGAAGCAAACCTGTGCTGGATCACTTAAGAGTCTTTGGATGCGTGTGCTTTGTACTTGTACCCGGGGAGCTAAGGAATAAGCTAGAAGCAAAGAGCACAAGAGCCATGTTCATTGGCTACTCAACGTCACAAAAGGGATACAAATGCTATGATTCAGAAGCCAGGAGAGTTCTTGTGTCTAGAGATGTGAAGTTCTTGGAGGATAAGAGCTTTTATGGAGATAGAAAGTGGGAAGATCTTGAAGATTTGTCTCAACCATCTGATCGAGCTACAAGTCTTAGGCGTGTACTGGAAGGACTTGGAATCAACATGTCCCAGGATCAGCAACCATCAAAGGAGAATGAAGCTGAAGAACCATCACACCATGATCATGAGGGGGGAAATGAGGCTGAGCCTGAAGATCATGAGGATCAAGACTCAGATAGTCATGGTCAAGGTGTGATACAAAGAGAGGAAGAATCCATACAAGAAGATTATGTGGAACCAAATGAACCAAATGAAGTAGAAAGAGAAGCAGTTCAGCCTACGGTGGTGCAGCCTACGGTGGTGGAGGTGGAACAAGCCCCATTAAGGAGAAGCACACGGCTGAAGAGAGATGCTTCCAACTGGGTAAACACGAGAGTGTACTACAATGCTCAAGCTGTGAAGCATCCCTCTCAGGCTGTGTGCTCATTTGCGAGCTACCCAAAGGAACATTGTGCATTCATTACAAGCTTAGATGAGAGCAGTGTACCAAGATCATATGAAGAAGCAATGTTACATGAAGATTGGAAAGAATCAGTGGGTGATGAAGCAAATGCTATGATAAAGAATGACACTTGGTTTGAAAGTGAGTTACCAAGAGGGAAGAAGGCAGTAACAAGCAAGTGGATATTCATTATCAAGTATCTACCTGATGGAACTATTGAGAGGAAGAAGACAAGATTGGTGGCTAGAGGATACACTCAAACATATGGGGAAGACTACATTGATACCTTTGCCCCTGTTGCCAAACTCCATACCATAAGAATTGTACTATCTCTTGCTGTGAATCTTGAGTGGGAACTTTGGCAGATGGATGTGAAGAATGCCTTTCTTCAAGGAGAGCTAGAGGATGAAGTGTATATGCATCCTCCACCGGGTCTAGAGCACCTTGTGAAACCTGGAAATGTATTGAGACTCAAGAAGGCTATCTATGGGTTGAAGCAATCTCCTAGAGCATGGTATAACAAGCTGAGCACTACCTTAAATGGGTGTGGGTTCAAGAAGTCTGAATTGGATCACACTCTCTTCACTCTCACTACACCCTTAGGTATCATCTGTCTACTTGTATATGTTGATGACATTATCATAACAGGTAGTGATAAGGCTGGTATAAAAGCCACAAAGGAGTTTTTGAAATCTGTGTTTGAAATCAAAGACTTAGGAGAAATGAAATACTTCCTTGGAATTGAGTTGTGTAGATCTAAGGAAGGATTGTTCATTTCCCAAAGGAAGTACACACTTGATCTTTTGAAAGATGCAGGTATACAAGGAGATAAGACAGCAAAGATGCCTCTTGAAGATGGATACAAGATTCCACGTGAGGGGGAGATTGAAGATAGCAAGGCCTTTCATGATCCAAAGCTATACAGGAAGCTAGTAGGGAAGCTCATCTACCTCACCATCACACGACCAGACATTTGCTTTGCTGTGAACCAAGTGAGCCAGCATATGCAAGTTCCAAAGGATCATCACTGGCGCATGGTGGAGAGACTGCTCTTGTATCTGAACGGGACATCAAGCCTTGGAGTTTGGATGGGATGCAACAAGAGTACTGAAGTAGTGGGATATTGTGATGCGGATTGGGCTGGAGATAGAGCAGACAGAAGATCAACCACTGGCTACTGTACATTCATTGGAGGCAACTTGGTGACTTGGAAGAGCAAGAAGCAGAAGGTGGTGTCTTGTTCAAGTGCTGAAGCTGAGTATAGAGCAATGCTGAAGCTTACCAATGAGTTGGTATGGATCAAAGGGATCTTGAAGCATTTGGAGATAGAGCAAGCAACTCCAATGACTATGCATTGTGACAATCAAGCGGCTATACACATTGCAACCAACTCAGTCTTCCATGAGAGAACCAAGCACATTGAAGTTGATTGTCACAAGGTGAGGCAGATGATTGTCTTGGGAGTAATCTTGCCATGCTACACAAGGAGTGAGGATCAACTTGCGGATGTGTTCACCAAGGCTGCAAGACAAAAGACTATGGAGTCCATTCATACAGATTGGGACTCATAGATCTTTCCTCAAGGAGCTGATCCCCTTTGCCATGAGGTCTTTACTCTTTTTCCCTCATCAAGGTTTTGTCCCAATGGGTTTTCCTTGGTGAGGTTTTTAATGAGGAAGATCTCATGGCTGTTCCAAGCTTGAATGGATTCTAGAATTCAAGCTTGAGGGGGAGTGTTGAAATGAGTTGAGTATAAGCAAGGGAAGTGATGGGGTATAAGGAAGCATTATGAGAAGGATGTGTTAAGGAAAGGATGAGGTATGAGGTCGACCAGTCCGTACAATCCGTACTGACCGTACTGGCCGTACAGGCCGTACCTTCTCGGGTCGACCCATCATCAACCAAAACTTACCATCCTTACCCAAGTTACTTTGGAGAGTTACCTTGAGTGTTAAGGAGTCTTTTGACCGTTGAAGGGAAGAAAGGAGACGCGGAGAAGACAGGCTGGCATAGCTGTAAAGTGATCAGCATCTTGGAATATGCTGAAAGTGTGTGAAGCACTCCATTGGCTAGTTCAAACCATCCGCTCCCTTTAGCTTTGACTACACATGCTTTGCCTTATCTCTTATGCTGAAACCCTAGTCTTTCCTTAGCTATATATTGTAAACTCTGCCTTGATTAATGATTAACACGAGTTTATGAGTCTCTCTCTCTAGTTCATCATGATAATCTCATACACTTTCTCCTAAACACTCTAATCTCTCTTGAATCTCTCTTAGACTTCTCAATACCTTTCATATTCTCTAAAGTCATAGAAGTTATCCCACTTTCAAATCAGGTGATTCCAGTTTCCCAGTTTGGGAATAGGACAGCTTCTCCGTCGTTCCAATCAAACCAGGATGAATCACTTTGTAAGAAGCTTGATTTGGATACATAAAGTGTTGGAGAATCACCAGGAAGTTGAATAAATCTCATAGAAGTTGGGATGAAGAAGTTATCCCACTTTCAAATCAGGTGATTCCAGTTTCCCAGTTTGGGAATAGGACAGCTTCTTCGTCGTTCCAATCAAACCAGGATGAATCACTTTGTAAGAAGCTTGATTTTGATACATAAAATGATGGAGAAACACCAGGAAGTTGAATAAATCTCATAGGAGTTGGGATGAAGAAGTTATCCCACTTTCTAATCAGGTGATTCCAGTTTCCCAGTTTGGGAATAGGACAGCTTCTTCGTCGTTCCAATCAAACCAGGATGAATCACTTTGTAAGAAGCTTGATTTTGATACATAAAATGGTGGAGAAACACCAGGAAGTTGAATAAATCTCATAGGAGTTGGTATGAAGAAGTTATCCCACTTTCTAATCAGGTGATTCCAGTTTCCCAGTTTGGGAATATGACAGGTTCTTCGTCGTTCCAATCAAACCAGGATGAATCTCTTTGTTAGAAGCTTGATTTTGATACTTAAAATGGTGGAGAATCACCAGGAAGTTGAATAAATCTCATAGGAGTTGGGATGAAGAAGTTATCCCACTTTCTAATCAGGTGATTCCAGTTTCCCAGTTTGGGAATAGGACAGCTTCTCCGTCGTTCCAATCAAACCAGGATGAATCACTTTGTAAGAAGCTTGATTTGTATACATAAAGTGTTGTAGAGTCACCAGGAAGTTGAATAAATCTCATAGGAGTTGGGATGAAGAAGTTATCCCACTTTCAAATCAGGTGATTCCAGTTTCCCAGTTTGGGAATAGGACAGCTTCTTCGTCGTTCCAATCAAACCAGGATGAATCACTTTGTAAGAAGCTTGATTTTGATACATAAAATGGTGGAGAAACACCAGGAAGTTGAATAAATCTCATAGGAGTTGGTATGAAGAAGTTATCCCACTTTCTAATCAGGTGATTCCAGTTTCCCAGTTTGGGAATAGGACAGCTTCTTCGTCGTTCCAATCAAACCAGGATGAATCACTTTGTAAGAAGCTTGATTTGGATACATAAAGTGTTGGAGAATCACCAGGAAGTTGAATAAATCTCATAGGAGTTGGGATGAAGTAGTTATCCCACTTTTAAATCAGGTGATTCCAGTTTCCAAGTTTGGGAATAGGACAGCTTCTTCGTCGTTCCAATCAAACCATGATGAATCACTTTGTAAGAAGCTTGATTTTGATACATAAAATGGTGGAGAAACACCAGGAAGTTGAATAAATCTCATAGGAGTTGGGATGAAGAAGTTATCCCACTTTCTAATCAGGTGATTCCAGTTTCCCAGTTTGGGAATAGGACAGCTTCTTCGTCGTTCCAATCAAACCAGGATGAATCACTTTGTAAGAAGCTTGATTTGGATACATAAAGTGTTGGAGAATCACCAGGAAGTTGAATAAATCTCATAGGAGTTGGGATGAAGAAGTTATCCCACTTTCTAATCAGGTGATTCCAGTTTCCCAGTTTGGGAATATGACAGCTTCTTCGTCGTTCCAATCAAACCAGGATGAATCACTTTGTAAGAAGCTTGATTTGGATACATAAAATGGTGGAGAAACACCAGTAAGTTTAATAAATCTCATAGGAGTTGGGATGAAGAAGTTATCCCACTTTCTAATCAGGTGATTCCAGTTTCCATGTTTGGGAATAGGACAGGTTCTTCGTCGTTCCAATCAAACCAGGATGAATCACTTTGTAAGAAGCTTGATTTTTGTTGAGATGAGGTCATTTTGAGATGAGATCATGAAATTGAGTGATGAGTAATGAATGGGAGGAAAGGGCATGAAGTAGTGAAGCATTAGGAAGAAAGGGATTGAGGAGGCTGAGTCCGTACAATCCGTACACTCCGTACATGAGGAGTGGCCGTACAAGTCTTGGGTAACACTCTTCACTATTCAGGATGGTTACTTGTGAAAAGGGTGATGGTAACTATGAAGAGTTACCAGCACTTGATCAGACCGTTGAGGGAAGGATAAGGCCGCGGCTTGACAGGCTGTATGCAGCTGGAAAGGGAAAGCAACCTTATCCATTCATCCCACACATGTGGAGTCTCCCATTGGCTTAGTTTGAATTAGGCGCCTATCTTATCCTTGACTCCACATGCTTTGCTTACTTTACCTTTGAGGAAAACCCTTGTATGCTTTCCTATATATTTGTAATCTCTTCATTAATGATAATCACACAGTTCTTGACACAAAAACACTCTCTTAGACTCAAAGACTCTCAATCATGATTCTACACTAAACTCTTAGCTAAACTCGTTCTAAATCACCTCTAAACTTCTCTAAATTCCTTTCTTTTCTTATATCAAACTCAGATTCTCTAAAGTTCATATGGTATCAGAGCCAGGTTCATCATAATCTGGGTTTGATTACTAAGAACACTTGAGTTGCATTTCATTCATCCGAGTGGGTCTGAAATGGAAAGCAACAAAGCTGTGGTTCCGGTTACTCTCAAGGGGGGTAACTATCTTTTGTGGTCTCGTTTGGTGAAGACCGCAGTGGGGAGTAAGGGTTTATGGGGACACATCACACAGAGTGAAGCCCCAAAGCTCATTACTTATGAAGGCGACAAGGAGGTTGTCGAGTGCGATGAGGAGAAGTGGGAGCAGGATGATCAGCTGGTGATGTCCATACTCCAACGGTCTCTTGAAGTGTCTATCCTGGAGGCATACAGCTACTGTGAGACAGCAAAGGATCTTTGGGACACGCTAAAGAAGGTTTATGGTAACATCTCAAACTTGAGCCGTGTGTTTGAGGTGAAACGTGCTATCAACAGCTTGACACAGGAGGACATGGAGTTCACTAAGCATCTTGGGAGGTTCAGAGCCTTGTGGTCCGAACTGGAGATGCTGAGGCCAGGCACAACCAACCTAGATGAGCTGGCTGAGAGACGCGAGCAGGATAAGGTGTTTGGGTTGCTGCTCACGTTGAATCCAAGCTACAACAGCCTCATCAAACACATTCTGAGGTCCGGAAAGTTACCTGATCTTGAGGACGTGTGTGCGCAAGTTCAGAAGGAGGAAGGGTCTATTGGTCTCTTTGGAGGGAAAGGGGAGATCACTCTTGCAAACCAAGCTGAGGTTCCACAAGCAAACCGTGCAAGCTCTAACCAGTATGATGCAAAGAAGTTCACGGGAAATTGTGATCATTGCAAGAGACAAGGTCACAAGAAGAACCAGTGCTGGATCTTGCACCCTCATCTGAAGCCGGCCAAGTTCTCAAGAGAGAAAGATGGGAGAGCCAATGTCTCGTATGCTGGAAGTGAGCCGGGGAGTTCAAGTGTTGCTGGGAGCTCAGGCCAAGCTGGAGAGGGCGGGACACGTGAGCCTGGAGATAGCAAGGCCCTGGTGACTTACACAGCTCAACCAAGCCTTCAGAACAACCGTGAGAACGAGTACCTGAGGAGATCAGACCTTGACTCCCTCATCAAAATGCTAAAGGAGAATGGTAACACACTTGGTACTCTTGGTTACTCTTTTGGTGCATCATATGAACCGTATAGTATTGCTAGAGAACCTGATCACTCAAGCATTGCTTATAAACCTACTAGCATACTAGGACAGTCTCATATTGCACACAATCTGTTTAAACCATTGGTAGTTGATTCAGGAGCATCTCATCACATGATTAGTGATACTAGTTTGATTAGAGACATTGAACCTACAAATGGACATGTCATGATTGCAAATGGAGATAAAATCCCAATTAGAGGAATTGGCAAGCTAAAATTGTTTGATAAAGAATCTAAAGCATTTTACATGCCTGACTTCACATCAAATCTATTATCTGTAAAGAAATGCACTACAGATCTTAATTGCAATGTTATATTCAGTCCTAATGATGTGAAGTTTCAGGATATTGAGAGCAGCCAATTGATTGGAAAAGGAGTTACCAAGGGAGATTTATATTTACTTGAAGAACTAGCTCCTGTTTCTGATTACTTGTGCTCATTTACTTCTGCTTCTATGATGAATAAAAATGCATTGTGGCATGCTAGACTAGGTCATCCCCATGTTAGGGCTTTAAACTTGATGTTACCAGGTGTGGTATTTGAAAATAAGGATTGTGAAGCTTGCATCTTAGGCAAGCATTGTAAAACTGTGTTTCCCATTTCATCTACTGTTTATGACAAGTGCTTTGATTTAATTCACTCTGATGTTTGGACTGCTCCTTGCTTGTCTAGGGATAGTTTTAAATACTTTGTCACATTCATAGATGAAAAATCGAAATACACCTGGATAACACTTATTCAAACCAAAGATAGGGTGCTTGAAGCTTTTAAAAATTTTCAAAACTATGTGACTAACCATTACAATGCCAAGATTAAAATTTTGAGATCAGATAATGGTGGGGAATACACTGGTCAAGCCTTCAAGCAACATCTAGCTCAACATGGGATACTACACCAAACGAGTTGTCCTTATACTCCTCAGCAAAATGGAGTGGCTGAGAGAAAGAATAGGCATCTCATGGAGGTGGCAAGGTCAATGATGTTTCAAGCAAATGTCCCTAAGAGGTTTTGGAGTGATGCTGTGGCTACATCCTGTTATCTAATCAACCGGATCCCAACTAAGATTCTACATGATCAGTCCCCTTTTGAAGCCTTGAACAGGTACAAGCCATCATTGGAGCATATGCGAATCTTTGGATGTCTATGCTTTGTTCTGAGGCCAAAAGAGTTGAGAAACAAGCTTGAAGCAACCAGCACAAGAGCTATGTTTGTTGGCTACTCTACTACTCAAAAGGGTTACAAGTGCTATGATCCTACTACTAGAAGGGTTCTAGTCTCTAGAGATGTGAAGTTCATTGAAGCTAAGGGGTTCTATGAGGAAAAGAATCAAGATGAGTTGCTAGAATTGACAAGAGAGTCAGATAGAGCGGCCAGCCTTAGAAGCATTCTAGAGGGCCTTGGGATACATACTACCCAGGATCCGAAGGAAAGACGCAGCACAACAAACACACAACCTACCGAGGCATCAAACTTAGATCATGGGGGGGAAACAACACCTGAACCGGCTGAAGTACATGTTGAAAGCCACGATCAAGAAGGCTCAGGTGATCATGATCAAAGTATGATACATGAAGATAGGGAGGTACCGAGCCAAGATCAAGAGGATCAAGAGGAGGAAACTAATGCAACTACAACTGAACCTGAACCAGAGCCGGCCGTGCAGCCATTGAGAAGAAGCACCAGAGTGAGAAAGGATAGTTCCAACTGGGTAAACACGAGAGTGTACTACAATGCCCAGGCTGTGGAACATCCCTCTCAAGCTGTGTGTTCCTTTGCTCATTATCCAGAAGAACATTGTGCCTTTATGGTAAGCTTAGATGAGAGCCATGTACCGAAGTCATATGAGGAAGCCATGAAGGACAAGGAATGGAGGGAATCAGTAGGAGCTGAATCCAATGCAATGATCAAGAATGACACTTGGTATGAGAGTGAGTTACCTAAAGGGAAGAGAGCAGTGTCTAGTAGATGGATCTTCACAATCAAGTACCTAGCAAATGGACAGATTGATAGAAAGAAGACTCGGTTGGTTGCAAGAGGATTTACTCAAACATATGGAGAGGATTATATAGACACATTTGCACCAGTTGCTAAACTACATACCATCAGGATTGTCCTATCACTTGCGGTAAACCTTGAGTGGGGTTTGTGGCAAATGGATGTAAAGAATGCATTCCTACAAGGGGAACTAGAAGATGAAGTGTATATGTTACCTCCTCCTGGTCTAGAGCACTTGGTGAAGAAAGGGAATGTTCTCAGACTAAAGAAAGCTATCTATGGTCTGAAACAATCACCAAGGGCATGGTACCACAAGTTGAGCACAACTCTGAATGGAAGAGGCTTTAGGAAGTCAGAGCTTGATCATACTCTCTTCACACTCAACACACCTTCAGGTATTGTCGTTCTACTTGTATATGTAGATGACATCATTATAACAGGTAGTGATAAAGAAGAGATACAAGCTACCAAAGACTTTCTTAAATCTGTTTTTGAGATTAAAGACTTGGGAGAGATGAAATACTTCCTTGGAATTGAGATATGTAGATCCAAGGAAGGGTTGTTTCTATCCCAAAGAAAGTATACACTTGATCTGTTGAAAGATGCAGGTAAGCTTGATGGAAAGACGGCCAAGACTCCCTTGGAAGATGGATACAAGGTTCCACGTGAGGGGGAGATTGAAGACAGTCCACCATTCAAGGATGCAAAGCTTTATAGGAAGCTAGTGGGTAAGCTTATATACCTAACCATCACACGTCCTGATATTTGTTTTGCTGTGAACCAGGTAAGCCAGCATATGCAAGTTCCAAAAGAACATCATTGGGGAATGGTGAACCGGATCTTGATGTATCTCAATGGCTCAGCGGATCAAGGAGTGTGGATGGGGTGTAATGGGAGTACTGAAGTTGTGGGCTACTGTGATGCGGATTGGGCAGGAGATAGAGCAGATAGAAGGTCCACAACTGGCTACTGCACATTCATTGGAGGGAACTTGGTAACTTGGAAGAGTAAGAAGCAGAAGGTGGTCTCATGCTCAAGTGCTGAAGCTGAATACCGAGCCATGCTGAAGCTGACTAATGAGCTTGTGTGGATCAAAGGGATACTGAAGCACTTGGAGATTACTCAATCCACTCCAATGACAATGCATTGCGACAACCAGGCTGCTATACACATTGCCACCAACTCAGTCTTCCATGAGAGAACCAAGCACATTGAGGTAGATTGTCACAAGGTGAGGCAGATGATACTTCTTGGAGTCATCTTACCATGTTACACAAGAAGTGAAGATCAGCTAGCAGATGTGTTCACAAAGGCAGCAAGGCAGAAGACAATTGAGTCCATTCATAGCCGGCTAGGACTCATTGATCTCACGAGAAGGAGCTAAGCCCCTTAGCTATGAGGTCTTTACTCTTTTTCCCTTATCAAAGTTTTGTCCCAATGGGTTTTCTTTGGTAAGGTTTTTAATGAGGAAGATCTCATGGCTATCCAAGCTTAGACTTTCACAAAGCTAAGCTTGAGGGGGAGTGTTGAGATGAGGTCATTTTGAGATGAGATCATGAAATGGAGTGATGAGTAATGAATGGGAGGAAAGGGCATGAAGTAGTGAAGCATTAGGAAGAAAGGGATTGAGGAGGCTGAGTCCGTACAATCCGTACACTCCGTACATGAGGAGTGGCCGTACAAGTCTTGGGTAACACTCTTCACTATTCAGGATGGTTACTTGTGAAAAGGGTGATGGTAACTATGAAGAGTTACCAGCACTTGATCAGACCGTTGAGGGAAGGATAAGGCCGCGGCTTGACAGGCTGTATGCAGCTGGAAAGGGAAAGCAACCTTATCCATTCATCCCACACATGTGGAGTCTCCCATTGGCTTAGTTTGAATTAGGCGCCTATCTTATCCTTGACTCCACATGCTTTGCTTACTTTACCTTTGAGGAAAACCCTTGTATCTTCCTATATATTTGTAATCTCTTCATTAATGATAATCACACAGTTCTTGACACAAAAACACTCTCTTAGACTCAAAGACTCTCAATCATGATTCTACACTAAACTCTTAGCTAAACTCGTTCTAAATCACCTCTAAACTTCTCTAAATTCCTTTCTTTTCTTATATCAAACTCAGATTCTCTAAAGTTCATAATTTTGATACATAAAATGGTGGAGAAGCACCAGGAAGTTGAATAAATCTCATAGGAGTTGGGATGAAGAAGTTATCCCACTTTCTAATCAGGTGATTCCAGTTTCCCAGTTTGGGAATAGGACAGCTTATCCGTCGTTCCAATCAAACCAGGATTAATCACTTTGTAAGAAGCTTGATTTGGATACATAATGTGTTGGAGAATCACCAGGAAGTTGAATAAATCTCATAGGAGTTGGGATGAAGACGTTATCCCACTTTTAAATCAGGTGATTCCAGTTTCCCAGTTTGGGAATAGGACAGCTTCTTCATCGTTCCAATCAAACCATGATGAATCACTTTGTAAGAAGCTTGATTTTGATACATAAAATGGTGGAGAAACACCAGGAAGTTGAATAAATCTCATAGGAGTTGGGATGAAGAAGTTATCCCACTTTCTAATCAGGTGATTCCAGTTTCCCAGTTTGGGCATAGGACAGCTTCTTCGTCGTTTCAATCAAACCAGGATGAATCACTTTTTAAGAAGCTTGATTTGGATACATAAAATAGTGGATAAACACCAGGGAGTTGAATAAATCTCATAGGAGTTGGGATGAAGAAGTTATCCCACTTTCTAATCAGGTGATTCCAGTTTCCCAGTTTGGGAATAGGACAGCTTCTTCGTCGTTCCAATCAAACCAGGATGAATCACTTTGTAAGAAGCTTGATTTGGATACATAAAGTGTTGGAGAATCACCAGGAAGTTGAATAAATCTCATAGGAGTTGGGATGAAGAAGTTATCCCACTTTCAAATCAGGTGATTCCAGTTTCCCAGTTTGGGAATAGGACAGCTTCTTCGTCGTTCCAATCAAACCAGGATGAATCACTTTGTAAGAAGCTTGATTTTGATACATAAAATGGTGGAGAAACACCAGGAAGTTGAATAAATCTCATAGGAGTTGGGATGAAGAAGTTATCCCACTTTCTAATCAGGTGATTCCAGTTTCCCAGTTTGGGAATAGGACAGCTTCTCCGTCGTTCCAATCAAACCAGGATGAATCACTTTGTAAGAAGCTTGATTTGGATACATAAAGTGTTGGAGAATCACCAGGAAGTTGAATAAATCTCATAGGAGTTGGGATGAAGAAGTTATCCCACTTTTAAATCAGGTGATTCCAGTTTCCCAGTTTGGGAATAGGACAGCTTCTTCGTCGTTCCAATCAAACCAGGATGAATCACTTTGTAAGAAGCTTGATTTTGATACATAAAATTGTGGAGAAACACCAGGAAGTTGAATAAATCTCATAGGAGTTGGGATGAAGAAGTTATCCCACTTTCTAATCAGGTGATTCCAGTTTCCCAGTTTGGGAATAGGACAGCTTCTCCGTCGTTCCAATCAAACCAGGATGAATCACTTTGTAAGAAGCTTGATTTGGATACATAAAATGTTGGAGAAACACCAGGAAGTTGAATAAATCTCATAGGAGTTGGGATGAAGAAGTTATCCCACTTTCTAATCAGGTGATTCCAGTTTCCCAGTTTGGGAATAGGACAGCTTCTCCGTCGTTCCAATCAAACCAGGATGAATCACTTTGTAAGAAGCTTGATTTGGATACATAAAGTGTTGGAGAATCACCAGGAAGTTGAATAAATCTCATAGGAGTTGGGATGAAGAAGTTATCCCACTTTCAAATCAGGTGATTCCAGTTTCCCAGTTTGGGAATAGGACAGCTTCTTCGTCGTTCCAATCAAACCAGGATGAATCACTTTGTAAGAAGCTTGATTTTGATACATAAAATGGTGGAGAAACACCAGGAAGTTGAATAAATCTCATAGGAGTTGGGATGAAGAAGTTATCCCACTTTCTAATCAGGTGATTCCAGTTTCCCAGTTTGGGAATAGGACAGCTTCTTCGTCGTTCCAATCAAACCAGGATGAATCACTTTGTAAGAAGCTTGATTTTGATACATAAAATGGTGGAGAAACACCAGGAAGTTGAATAAATCTCATAGGAGTTGGGATGAAGAAGTTATCCCACTTTCTAATCAGGTGATTCCAGTTTCCCAGTTTGGGAATAGGACAGCTTCTTCGTCGTTCCAATCAAACCAGGATGAATCACTTTGTAAGAAGCTTGATTTTGATACATAAAGTGGTGGAGAATCACCAGGAAGTTGAATAAATCTCATAGGAGTTGGGATGAAGAAGTTATCCCACTTTCAAATCAGGTGATTCCAGTTTCCCAGTTTGGGAATAGCACAGCTTCTTCGCCGTTCCAATCAAACCAAGATGAATCACTTTGTAAGAAGCTTGATTTGGATACATAAAATGTGGAGAAACACCAGGAAGTTGAATAAATCTCATAGGAGTTGGGATGAAGAAGTTATCCCACTTTCTAATCAGGTGATTCCAGTTTCCCAGTTTGGGAATAGGACAGCTTCTTCGTCGTTCCAATCAAACCAGGATGAATCACTTTGTAAGAAGCTTGATTTGGATACATAAAGTGTTGGAGAATCACCAGGAAGTTGAATAAATCTCATAGGAGTTGGGATGAAGAAGTTATCCTACTTTCTAATCAGGTGATTCCAGTTTCCCAGTTTGGGAATAGGACAGCTTCTTCGTCGTTCCAATCAAACCAGGATGAATCATTTTATAAGAAGCTTGATTTTATACATAAAATGGTGGGGAAACACCAGGTAGTTGAATAAATCTCATAGGAGTTGGGATGAAGAAGTTATCCCACTTTCTAATCAGGTGATTCATGTTTCTCAGTTTGGGAATAGGACAGCTTCTTCGTCGTTCCAATCAAACCAGGATGAATCACTTTGTAAGAAGCTTGATTTTGATACATAAAATGGTGGAGAAACACCAGGAAGTTGAATAAATCTCATAGGAGTTGGGATGAAGAAGTTATCCCACTTTCTAATCAGGTGATTCCAGTTTCCCAGTTTGGGAATAGGACAGCTTCTTCGTCGTTCCAATCAAACCAGGATGAATCACTTTGTAAGAAGCTTGATTTTGATACATAAATGGTGGAGAAACACCAGGAAGTTGAATAAATCTCATAGGAGTTGGGATGAAGAAGTTATCCCACTTTCAAATCAGGTGATTCCAGTTTCCCAGTTTGGGAATAGGACAGCTTCTCGTCGTTCCAATCAAACCAGGATGAATCACTTTGTAAGAAGCTTGATTTGGATACATAAAGTGTTGGAGAATCACCAGGAAGTTGAATAAATCTCATAGGAGTTGGGATGAAGAAGTTATCCCACTTTCAAATCAGGTGATTCCAGTTTCCCAGTTTGGGAATAGGACAGCTTCTTCGTCGTTCCAATCAAACCAGGATGAATCACTTTGTAAGAAGCTTGATTTTGATACATATAATGGTGGAGAAACACCAGGAAGTTGAATAAATCTCATAGGAGTTGGGATGAAGAAGTTATCCCACTTTCAAATCAGGTGATTCCAGTTTCCCAGTTTGGGAATAGGACAGCTTCTTCGTCGTTCCAATCAAACCAGGATGAATCACTTTGTAAGAAGCTTGATTTTGATACATAAAATGGTGGAGAAACACCAGGAAGTTGAATAAATCTCATAGGAGGTTGGATGAAGAAGTTATCCCACTTTCTAATCAGGTGATTCCAGTTTCCCAGATTGGGAATAGGACAGCTTCTTCGTCGTTCCAATCAAACCAGGATGAATCACTTTGTAAGAAGCTTGATTTGGATACATAAAGTGTTGGAGAATCACCAGGAAGTTGAATAAATCTCATAGGAGTTGGGATGAAGAAGTTATCCCACTTTCAAATCAGGTGATTCCAGTTTCCCAGTTTGGGAATAGGACAGCTTCTTCGTCGTTCCAATCAAACCAGGATGAATCACTTTGTAAGAAGCTTGATTTGGATACATAAAGTGGTGGAGAACACCAGGAAGTTGAATAAATCTCATAGGAGTTGGGATGAAGAAGTTATCCCACTTTCAAATCAGGTGATTCCAGTTTCCCAGTTTGGGAATAGGACAGCTTCTTCGTCGTTCCAATCAAACCAGGATGAATCACTTTGTAAGAAGCTTGATTTGATACATAAAGTGTGGAGAATCACCAGGAAGTTGAATAAATCTCATAGGAGTTGGGATGAAGAAGTTATCCCACTTTCAAATCAGGTGATTCCAGTTTCCCAGTTTGGGAATAGGACAGCTTCTTCGTCGTTCCAATGAAACCAGGATGAATCACTCTGTAAGAAGCTTGATTTGGATACATAAAGTGTTGGAGAAACACCAGGAAGTTGAATAAATCTCATAGAACTTGGGATGAAGAAGTTATCCCACTTTCTAATCAGGTGCTTCCAGTTTCCCAGTTTGGGAATAGGACAGCTTCTACGTCGTTCCAATCAAACCAGGATGAATCACTTTGTAAGAAGCTTGATTTGGATACATAAAGTGGTGGAGAATCACCAGGAAGTTGAATAAATCTCATAGGAGTTGGGATGAATAAGTTATCCCACTTTCTAATCAGGTGATTCCAGTTTCCCAGTTTGGGAATAGGACAGCTTCTTCGACGTTCCAATCAAACCAGGATGAATCACTTTGTAAGAAGCTTGATTTGATACATAAAATGGTGGAGAAACACCAGGAAGTTGAATAAATCTCATAGGAGTTGGGATGAAGAAGTTATCCCACTTTCAATCAGGTGATTCCAGTTTCCCAGTTTGGGAATAGGACAGCTTCTTCGTCGTTCCAATCAAACCAGGATGAATCACTTTGTAAGAAGCTTGATTTGATACATAAAGTGGTGGAGAAACACCAGGAAGTTGAATAAATCTCATAGGAGTTGGGATGAAGAAGTTATCCCACTTTCAAATCAGGTGATTCCAGTTTCCCAGTTTGGGAATAGCACAGCTTCTTCGTCGTTCCAATCAAACCAGGATGAATCACTTTGTAACAAGCTTGATTTGGATACATAAAGTGGTGGAGAATCACCAGGAAGTAGAATAAATCTCATAGGAGTTGGCATGAAGAAGTTATCTCACTTTCAAATCAGGTGATTCCAGTTTCCCAATTTGGGAATATGACAGCTTATCCGTCGTTCTAATCAAACCACGATGAATCACTTTGTGAGAAGCTTGATTTGGATACATAAAGTGGTGGAGAATCACCAGGAAGTTGAATAAATCTCATAGGAGTTGGGATGAAGAAGTTATCCCACTTTCAAATCAGGTGATTCCAGTTTCCCAGTTTGGGAATAGGACAGCTTCTTCGTCGTTCTAATCAAACCAGGATGAATCACTTTGTAAGAAGCTTGATTTTGATACATAAAATGGTGGAGAAACACCAGGAAGTTGAATAAATCTCATAGGAGTTGGGATGAAGAAGTTATCCCACTTTCAAATCAGGTGATTCCAGTTTCCCAGTTTGGGAATAGGACAGCTTCTTCGTCGTTCAATCAAACCAGGATGAATCACTTTGTGAGAAGCTTGATTTGATACATAAAGTGGTGGAGAATCACCAGGAAGTTGAAAAAATCTCATAGGAGTTGATATGAAGAAGTTATCCCACTTTCAATCAGGTGATTCCAGTTTCCCAGTTTGGGAATAGGACAGCTTCTTCGTCGTTCCAATCAAACCAGGATGAATCACTTTGTGAGAAGCTTGATTTGGATACATAAAGTGTTGGAGAATCACCAGGAAGTTGAATAAATCTCATAGGAGTTGGGATAAGAAGTTATCCCACTTTCAAATCAGGTGATTCCAGTTTCCCAGTTTGGGAATAGGACAGCTTCTTCGTCGTTCCAATCAAACCAGGATGAATCACTTTGTGAGAAGCTTGATTTGGATACATAAAGTGGTGGAGAACACCAGGAAGTTGAATAAATCTCATAGGAGTTGGGATGAAGAAGTTATCCCACTTTCAAATCAGGTGATTCCAGTTTCCCAGTTTGGGAATAGGACAGCTTCTTCGTCGTTCCAATCAAACCATGATGAATCACTTTGTAAGAAGCTTGATTTTGATACATAAAGTGGTGGAGAATCACCAGGAAGTTGAATAAATCTCATAGGAGTTGGGATGAAGAAGTTATCCCACTTTCAAATCAGGTGATTCCAGTTTCCCAGTTTGGGAATAGCACAGCTTCATCATCGTTCCAATCAAACCAGGATGAATCACTTTGTGAGAAGCTTGATTTGGATACATAAAGTGGTGGAGAATCACCAGGAAGTTGAATAAATCTCATAGGAGTTGGTGAAAAGAAGTTATCCCACTTTCAAATCAGGTGATTCCAGTTTCCCAGTTTGGGAATAGCACAGCTTCTTCGTCGTTCCAATCAAACCAGGATGAATCACTTTGTGAGAAGCTTGATTTGGATACATAAAGTGGTGGGAGAATCACCAGGAAGTTGAATAAATCTCATAGGAGTTGGGAAGAAGAAGTTATCCCACTTTCAAATCAGGTGATTCCAGTTTCCCAGTTTGGGAATAGCACAGCTTCATCGTCGTTCCAATCAAACCAGGATGATGAATCACTTTGTGAGAAGCTTGATTTGGATACATAAAGTGGTGGAGAATCACCAGGAAGTTGAAATAAATCTCATAGGAGTTGGCGGAAAAGAAGTTATCCCACTTTCAAATCAGGTGATTCCAGTTTCCCAGTTTGGGAATAGCACAGCTTCTTCGTCGTTCCAATCAAACCAGGATGAATCACTTTGTGAGAAGCTTGATTTGGATACATAAAGTGGTGGAGAATCACCAGGAAGTTGAATAAATCACATAGGAGTTGGCGTGAAGAAGTTATCCCACTTTCAAATCAGGTGATTCCAGTTTCCCAGTTTGGGAATAGCACAGCTTCTTCGTCGTTCCAATCAAACCAGGATGAATCACTTTGTGAGAAGCTTGATTTGGATACATAAAGTGGTGGAGAATCACCAGGAAGTTGAATAAATCTCATAGGAGTTGGCAAGAAGAAGTTATCCCACTTTCAAATCAGGTGATTCCAGTTTCCCAGTTTGGGAATAGCACAGCTTCTTCGTCGTTCCAATCAAACCAGGATGAATCACTTTGTGAGAAGCTTGATTTGGATACATAAAGTGGTGGAGAATCACCAGGAAGTTGAATAAATCTCATAGGAGTTGGCAATGAAGAAGTTATCCCACTTTCAAATCAGGTGATTCCAGTTTCCCAGTTTGGGAATAGCACAGCTTCTTCGTCGTTCCAATCAAACCAGGATGAATCACTTTGTGAGAAGCTTGATTTGATACATAAAGTGGTGGAGAATCACCAGGAAGTTGAATAAATCTCATAGGAGTTGGGATGAAGAAGTTATCCCACTTTCAAATCAGGTGATTCCAGTTTCCCAGTTTGGGAATAGCACAGCTTCTTCGTCGTTCCAATCAAACCAGGATGAATCACTTTGTGAGAAGCTTGATTTGGATACATAAAGTGGTGGAGAATCACCAGGAAGTTGAATAAATCTCATAGGAGTTGGCGAAAAGAAGTTATCCCACTTTCAAATCAGGTGATTCCAGTTTCCCAGTTTGGGAATAGCAAAGCTTCATCGTCGTTCTAATCAAACCAGGATGAATCACGTTGTTAGAAGCTTGATTTGGATACATAAAGTGGTGGAGAATCACCAGGAAGTTGAATAAATCTCATAGGAGTTTGCGAAAAGAAGTTATCCCACTTTCAAATCAGGTGATTCCAGTTTTCCAGTTTGGGAATAGCACAGTTTCATCGTCGTTCCAGTCAAACCAGGATGAATCACTTTGTGAGAAGCTTGATTTGGATACATAAAGTGGTGGAGAATCACCAGGAAGTTGAATAAATCTCATAGGAGTTGGGATGAAGAAGTTATCCCACTTTCAAATCAGGTGATTCCAGTTTCCCAGTTTGGGAATAGCACAGCTTTTTCGTCGTTCCAATCAAACCAGGATGAATCACTTTGTGAGAAGCTTGATTTGGATACATAAAGTGGTGGAGAATCACCAGGAAGTTGAAATAAATCTCATAGGAGTTGGGGAAGAAAGTTATCCCACTTTCAAATCATGTGATTCCAGTTTCCCAGTTTGGGAATAGCACAATATCTTCGTCGTTCCAATCAAACCAGGATGAATCACTTTGTGAGAAGCTTGATTTGGATACATAAAGTGGTGGAGAATCACCAGGAAGTTGAATAAATCTCATAGGAGTTGGGATGAAGAAGTTATCCCACTTTCAAATCAGGTGATTCCAGTTTCCCAGTTTGGGAATAGCACAGCTTCATCGTCGTTCCAATCAAACCAGGATGAATCACTTTGTGAGAAGCTTGATTTGGATACATAAAGTGGTGGAGAATCACCAGGAAGTTGAATAAATCTCATAGGAGTTGGGATGAAGAAGTTATCCCACTTTCAAATCAGGTGATTCCAGTTTCCCAGTTTGGGAATAGCACAGCTTCATCGTCGTTCCAATCAAACCAGGATGAATCACTTTGTGAGAAGCTTGATTTGGATACATAAAGTGGTGGAGAATCACCAGGAAGTTGAATATAAATCTCATAGGAGTTGGGATGAAGAAGTTATCCCACTTTCAAATCAGGTGATTCCAGTTTCCCAGTTTGGGAATAGCACAGCTTCTTCGTCGTTCCAATCAAACCAGGATGAATCACTTTGTGAGAAGCTTGATTTGGATACTAAAGTGGTGGAGAATCACCAGGAAGTTGAATAAATCTCATAGGAGTTGGCGGAGAAGAAGTTATCCCACTTTCAAATCAGGTGATTCCAGTTTCCCAGTTTTGGGGAATAGCACACTTCTCGTCGTTCCAATCAAACCAGGATGAATCACTTTGTGAGAAGCTTGATTTGGATACATAAAGTGGTGGAGAATCACCAGGAAGTTGAATAAATCTCATAGGAGTTGGCGAAAAGAAGTTATCCCACTTTCAAATCAGGTGATTCCAGTTTCCCAGTTTGGGAATAGCACAGCTTCTTCGTCGTTCCAATCAAACCAGGATGAATCACTTTGTGAGAAGCTTGATTTGGATACATAAAGTGGTGGAGAATCACCAGGAAGTTGAATAAATCTCATAGGAGTTGGGATGAAGAAGTTATCCCACTTTCAAATCAGGTGATTCCAGTTTCCCAGTTTGGAATAGCACAGCTTCTTCGTCGTTCAATCAAACCAGGATGAATCACTTTGTGAGAAGCTTGATTGGATACATAAAGTGGTTGGGAGAATCGCCGGGAAGTTGAATAAATCTCATAGGAGTGGAATAATGAAGAAGTTATCCCACTTTCAAATCAGGTGATTCCAGTTTCCCAGTTTGGAATAGCCATAGGAGTTGGGATGAAGAAGTTATCCAACTTTCAAATCAGGTGATTCCAGTTCCCAGTTTGGGAATAGGACAGCTTCTTCGTCGTTCCAATCAAACCTGATGAATCTCTTTGAGAAGCTTGATTTGGATACATAAAGTGGTGGAGAATCACCAGGAAGTTGAATAAATCTCATAGGTGTTGGCAAGAAGTATGAGATTTTCAGAGTACCAGTACTTGAGTGATGTAAGAACAGATGAGAGATTGTTGTATGATGAAGTATGAAGAATAGAAATGAGTTTAAGAGAATCAAAGAGAGTATGGGAGAGACTGAGAGACTAGGAACGTGTATGGGAGATTAGAGAGACTTAGTAACAAGATTAAGAGACTTAGTAACCAGAGAATAAGAACCAAGAACAAGTTTATGAAGAAGAGAGACTCTCTCAGCTTAAGGGTTTACAAAGTGATCATAAGAGGCTTATATATGCCTTTACATGGCTCAGATCATAAACCTATATCCTAAGGCTGTAATTAAAGATAGAATGGATGTGAGGATGAGAGAAGATGGTCTTGATGTTGCTGGAGCTAGCTGGCGATTTGACTCAAGGTAAAGGGCTCAGATTGCTTCATTTGAATTGGATGGATAAGATGAGTCAAGGCTGTAAAGGTAAAGCACCTTTACCTTTACCTTTCCAGCTCATACCAACAGCTCACCTTATCCTTTTGAATCTTCCTTTCCCTCCAAGTATCCCAAACGGTCACTTAAGATCAGATTGAACGCCCACACATTGCACATCAAGATTTGGGGTTAACCGGATGACTTGGGTGTGAGGAGTGGACTGTACGGTTGATGGTAAGGACCTCCTGTCCGTACCACTCGCCCTATCTTTGTACATTGCCCTATCTTCCTTCTTGGTTGCATAGACATCTTCATGGCTCACCCTAGACCGTACAAGGCCGTACTGAACGCCCTATCTTGCACCACACTCCATCTTCTCTCTAACTCCTTCACAGCCTTCACATGATCAGTCTAAGTCTTTCCTAGACTTAACTTCATAAGATAACTACTTCAGAACACCTCTGAAGCTTGATTGAACTCTTCTGGACATCTTCTAGAGCTTGCCCTATTATTGTACAAGCTCATCTTCTCTTCAGTTCAACACTCCCCCTCAAGCTTGACTTTAGGAGATCCTAAGCCAAGCTTGGAACTCTGAAGAGTCTCCCTCATTAAAAACCTTACAAGGAAAACCCATGGGACAAAACTTGCAAGGGAAAAAGAGTGGAGCTCTCCAAAGCCTAGGGATTGGCCAGTGAGTCTTGTGCCTTAGAACCAATGTGGTTGGACACAAGAAGCTCTGGATCACGGCCTAACAGGTGCAGCAACTCTTCACAGATTGCGCACTTCACACTTCACACTTCAGCTTCACCTCTTCATGGAACGGTTTGAAGTCTCCCCCTCTCAACTGACTTCACAGCCATCTTAGAGAAGCTAGGACACGACCAGATCATCTTCAAAACACTAGTGAGGGTGATCAACACTTCACACACGCTTGCCCTCTTCCTAGAAATGGTGGACTCCCCTCTCAACAGACTTCTCAGCATCTTTAGAGAAGCTAGGAATGACCAGGAACATCTTTAGTGAGGCTCAAGCAATGGTACCTGATACATTATCCCAAAGGTGCATCAGTACCTATCAAAAACAAGAAAATGAATATCCTGCATCACACTTGATGCACACAATAGAAAATGAATATCTGCATCACACTTGATGCACACAATCTCACAATTCATCATAATCATCTTAGTATCTTTTCAAGCACAAGCAAATGATACGATGAATGAAAAAGATTAAAAAGAGTTTTAAAAAGTCTAAGGGAACTTCCCTTGTGTTTTTGTGAGTTTCCTAACTCGGCCAATGCACCATCTTCATGGCATCATCAACTTCTTGGAACGGCAGAATGGATTCATCAGCTTCTCCTCAATCACCTCTCATTGAAGCCGCATTGATGGAGAGTTTCTTCCTCACTCTCCAAGGCTGCTCTGAACAGCCTCTTGCCTAGACACGCCACTGACTTGGTCGGTTGATGATCCTTGAAGAAGCTTTTGCAAAAGACTTGTTACTGACCATGGATCATATGCATTAAGACTCCCCCTCAAGCTTAGAACCGAGACAAGAAGGAGCTAAGCTTGTGATGATCCTATGCATCTCCATGGTCTAATAACGATCATCTTTCATGATAGCTTTCTTCTTGTGAGTTACTCTCTTCCTTAACCAGGAACTAGGGTGTTTGAATCACCATAGAGAGTCTCACAAGACACACCTTCTCATTGCATAATGACCCATGCTACACTCCCTGTAGTCTTTGGACTGGATATGTCCAATGGTATTATGCAATGGCCATCTCTCATTGCATAATCAATCACACTACACTTCCTGTCGATTATGACTAACATGTCCTAGTGATGATATGCAATGGCACAAGACCTTTGTCACTACATTCTTGGCTGTTGGCGAGTTACATGTATCACTTTCCTTGTGTACCTAACACCACCACAACTCAATGCAAGATCAGATCATCCCATTGGGATCAAACCAAGATAATTTATCCTGTTTGATCACCAATGCCACAGCAGAATATTAAACCTTGAAACAAGCTAATCAATCAAGGCAAGAACAAGTAGTTTTCAATCTCTAAAATGACAATGCAAGCTTCAAACATACATTGACAATTTAGGCTATTTTTAAATGCATCAATACATGAATGCACAATCCTAAAGCATTAACTATATGAATGCAACAGGTTCAATCCATGAGGCATATTAATCAAGACCAATGATGCAAGCAACTTAGACAATTTCTAAGGGTTAGGAGGTTTGCTTACAAACAAGAGATCCGAGCTGATCTCTTGAACCTCCAGGGCATGATCAGCTTGCAATGGTCTTGTTTAGCTTGCAATGGTCTTGGTTTAAATTGCATCATCCTCCTGGTGATGCTCTTTCTTTGCATGCCGACTGTCCTCTCTACACTCATTGATGTGTAGGCTATGGTGACTAACCACCATGGACAGAACCACAAGTCATCTCTCCATTGTCACAACATCCTCTCTACCCTCTTTGGAGCAGGCTTGTGGACTTCCCACAGAATGTTGGCAACAGGCTTCATTTTCCCTTCTATTGTAATGATAAGGAGGAAACAGGTCTTGAACGTTAGCACTTCAGGTTGGTCATTTGAATCCCACCAAGCTTGAGACCGAGAGAATGGGGAGATCCAAGCTTGAAATGAGCCTCAATGAACTTCAAGACCAGGAGCACATCACCCTAACAGCTGCCTTAAATCACTGATCCCCCTTTTGCCTTCAGCTTCAAGTACCCTCAGATCACCAGCCTTCCTCATGGCTTAGATGGTGACTTTCTTCTTCTTGTGTGTCTTGAACCAGGAGCTCAACAACCTTGTGGCCTGCGCTTCTTAAACCGGCTTCTACACACAAGAACCTTCCCATTGCTCCACACAATGGTTGGTCTTTCGCTTGTATGTCTTGAACCAGGAGCTCAACAACCCTGTGGCCTGCGCTTCTTAAACCAGCTTCTACACACAAGTATCTTCCCATTGCTCCACACAATGGTCAGGTCGTCCTCTTGTCTTGATAGTTGGTGAGTAAAGAAACACTTCTTGTGAACCTGAAACATCACTCAAACTCCAGCAAGGATAAGACACAAGAGTATTGGGATCAATCCTTGATTAATCATCAAGTTTGATTCCCAATCTCACAAGCATTGCCACAGATAAAACAAGTCATTTTCAAGTTCTATCTTTGCAAGCAATCTCTCTAAGCACAAGTCATTTTTCAAGTTCAGATTATGCAAGCTGCTTAGGCATTTTCTAATTGATGCTAGACTTTCATTGATGGATTAAACATAGGCATTAGCATCAGTAAACATAGACATGCTTATGTATGCAAAACAGCTTTTCAAAACAAGTTGCAAGCAGTAGAGACATTCTACTCAATTCTACAACCACATTCATGATGATTCAAGCTATGACAACACACAAGACAATGCAATAACAAGACATGAGATTCTGGGACTCAAACACACTCACAGCACAAAATAAAGACACAAGCTCTTATTAAGGGTTAGGAGGTTTGCTTACAAACAAGAGATCCGAGCTGATCTCTTGAACCTCCATGGGCACGGTTCACTTGACCTCGGCAGGTTTGAGGCTTGGATTCAGTATCCAACACCTCTCCTTGGTGTGCCCATCCCTCTTGCAATGCTCACGCTTCAGGCCTCTTCTATCCCCCTTCTTGTACACCGGCTTCATGGACTGAGAGCTTCCTTCAGCGTGTGAAGCAAAGGTAAGTGGTTCCTTTGCTCCAAACAATCCGTGTGAGCCCTTCTCCTTTTGGACTTGAGCACACACTTCTTCAAGGGTAGGTAGCTTCTCAGACCTCAGTAGATGTTTGGTGAAGGCGGGACTGAGAGTTAGGAGCAGCCCGAATACTTTATCTTGCTCCCTTCTTTCATTCAACACATCCGGCTCAACTGATTGAGGTCTAAGCATCTCTAGCTCAGACCAAAGGGCTCTGAACTTTCCTAGATGAGTAGTGAACTCCTCTTCTTCTTGGGACATGTTGTTGATAGCCTTCTTGATCTCAAAGACTCGGCTGAGGTTGGACAGGTTCCCATAGATCTTCTTAAGTGTACTCCAAAGCTCTTTAGCCACTCTCACAAGGAGGAGTAGGCGTCAAGAATGGAAGGATCCAAGGAGCTATAGAGTATGGAGAGGACAGTGAGGTCTTCTTGTAGCCATCTGTCTTCAGAGACCGGTTTGGAACTTGCTTCACCTTCAGCTTGTGTGGCGACATCTTTGGAGCGGTTTGGAGCATCTGAAATGCAGTGGCTCCATAAAACCCTTTTTCCTATGGCTGTCTTGGCTAGACGTGACCAGAGAAGGTAGTTTGGGCCTTTGAGAGTGGACTGGGATGACAATGGCCTTTTTGGACTCCATCTTGAGGCTTGGAAAGAGCAAGACTGTCAAGGAACTTCTTCAAAGGCTGGCGATTGGGAGCTGAGTGAACTGAGCTGAACTGGCGTGAGCTGGAGCTTGTGTTTGTTGCGGAAGTCTTCACCAGGAGTCTGAGCCACCTGGCTCTGATACCATATGAGATTTTCAGAGTACCAGTACTTGAGTGATGTAAGAACAGATGAGAGATTGTTGTATGATGAAGTATGAAGAATAGAAATGAGTTAAAGAAATCAAAGAGAGTATGGGAGAGACTGAGAGACTAGGACGTGTATGGGAGATTAGAGGAGACTTAGTAAAAGATTAAGAGACTTAGTAACCAGAGAATAAGAACCAAGAACAAGTTTATGAAGAAGAGAGGACTCTCAGCTTAAGGGTTTACAAAGTGATCATAAGAGGCTTTTATATGCCTGTACACAACTATATCACAAACCTAGATCCTAAGGCTATAATTAAAGATTAGAATGGATGGTGAGTGAGATGAGGAGACTGGTCTTGATGTTGCTGGAGCTAGCTGGCGATTTGACTCAAGGTAAAGGGCTCAGATTGCTTCATTTGAATTGGATGGATAAGATGAGTCAAGGCTGTAAAGGTAAAGCACCTTTACCTTTCCAGCTCATACCAACAGCTCACCTTATCCATTTGAATCTTCCTTTCCCTCCAAGTATCCCAAACGGTCACTTAAGATCAGATTGAACCGCCCACACATTGCACATCAAGATTTGGGGTTAACCGGATGACATGGGGTGTGAGGAGGGACTGTACGGTCGATGGTACGGACCTCCTGTCCGTACCACTCGCCCTATCTTTGTACATTGCCCTATCTTCCTTCTTGGTTGCACTAGACATCTTCATGGCTCACCCCTAGACCGTTACAAGGCCGTACTGAACGCCCTATCTTTGCACCACACTTCCATCTTCTCTCTAACTCCTTCACAGCCTTCACATGATCAGTCTAAGTCTTTCCTAGACTTAACTTCATAAGATAAACACTTCAGAACACCTTTGAAGCTTGATTGAAACTCTTCTGACATCTTCTAGCGCTTGCCCTATTATTGTACAAGCTCTATCTTCTCTTCAGTTCAACAGGTGATTCACGTTTCCTAGTTTGGGAATAGCACAGCTTCTTCGTCGTTCCAATCAAACCAGGATGAATCACTTTGTGAGAAGCTTGATTTGGATACATAAAGGAGAATCACCAGGAAGTTGAAAAAATCTCATAGGAGTTGGGATGAAGAAGTTATCCAACTTTCAAATCAGGTGATTCCAGTTTCCCAGTTTGGGAATAGGACAGCTTATTCGTCGTTCCAATCAAACCTGGATGAATCTCTTTGTGAGAAGCTTGATTTGGATACATAAAGTGGTGGAGAATCACCAGGAAGTTGAATAAATTTCATAGGTGTTGGCAAGAAGAAGTGATCCCACTTTCAAATCAGGTGATTCCAGTTTCCCAGTTTGGGAATAGCACAGCTTCTTCGTCGTTCCAATCAAACCAGGATGAATCACTTTGAGAGAAGCTTGATTTGGATACATAAAGTGGTGGAGAATCACCAGGTAGTTGAATAAATCTCATAGGAGTTGGCAAGAAGAAGTTATCCCACTTTCAAATCAGGTGATTCGAGTTTTCCAGTTTGGGAATAGCACAGCTTCTTCGTCGTTCCAATCAAACCAGGATGAATCACTTTGTGAGAAGCTTGATTTGGATACATAAAGTGGTGGAGAATCACCAGGAAGTTGAAAAAATCTCATAGGAGTTGGGATGAAGAAGTTATCCAACTTTAAAATCAGGTGATTCCAGTTTCCCAGTTTGGGAATAGGACAGCTTATTCGTCGTTCCAATCAAACCAGGATGAATCACTTTGTGAGAAGCTTGATTTGGATACATAAAGTGGTGGAGAATCACCAGGAAGTTGAATAAATCTCATAGGAGTTGGGATGAAGAAGTTATCCAACTTTAAAATCAGGTTATTCCAGTTTCCCAGTTTGGGAATAGGACAGCTTATTTGTCGTTCCAATCAAACCTGGATGAATCTCTTTGTGAGAAGCTTGATTTGGATACATAAAGTGGTGGAGAATCACCAGGAAGTTGAATAAATCTCATAGGAGTTGGCAAGAAGAAGTTATCCCACTTTCAAATCACGTGATTCCAGTTTCCCAGTTTGGGAATTGCACAGCTTCTTCGTCGTTCCAATCAAACCAGGATAAATCACTTTGTGAGAAGCTTGATTTGGATACATAAAGTGGTGGAGAATCACCAGGAAGTTGAATAAATCTCATAGGTGTTGGCAAGAAGAAGTGATCCCACTTTCAAATCAGGTGATTCCAGTTTCCCAGTTTGGGAATAGGACAGCATCTTCGTCGTTCCAATCAAACCAGGATGAATTACTTTGTGAGAAGCTTGATTTGGATACATAAAGTGGTGCAGAATCACCAGGAAGTTGAATAAATCTCATAGGAGTTGGCAAAAAGAAGTTATCCCTCTTTCAAATCAGGTGATTCCAGTTTCCTAGTTTGGGAATAGGACAGCTTCTTCGTCGTTCCAATCAAACCAGGATGAATCACTTTGTGAGAAGCTTGATTTGGATACATAAAGTGGTGGAGAATCACCAGGAAGTTGAAAAAATCTCATAGGAGTTGGCAAGAAGAAGTTATCCCACTTTCAAATCAGGTGATTCCAGTTTCCCAGTTTGGGAATAGCACAGCTTCTTCGTCGTTCCAATCAAACCAGGATGAATCACTTTGTGAGAAGCTTGATTTGGATACATAAAGTGGTGGAGAATCACCAGGAAGTTGAATAAATCTCATAGGAGTTGGGATGAAGAAGTTATTCCACTTTCAAATCAGGTGATTCCAGTTTCCCAGTTTGGGAATAGCACAGCTTCTTCGTCGTTCCAATCAAACCAGGATGAATCACTTAGTGAGAAGCTTGATTTGGATACATAAAGTGGTGGAGAATCACCAGGAAGTTGAAAAAATCTCATAGGAGTTGGCAAGAAGAAGTTATTCCACTTTCAAATCAGGTGATTCCAGTTTCCTAGTTTGGGAATTGCACAGCTCCTTCGTTGTTCCAATCAAACTAGGATGAATCTCTTTGTAAGAAGCCTGATTTGGGTACATAAAGTGGTGGAGAATCACCAGGAAGTTGAATAAATCTCATAGGAGTTGGGATGAAGAAGTTATCCAACTTTAAAATCAGGTGATTCCAGTTTCCCAGTTTGGGAATAGGACAGCTTATTTGTCGTTCCAATCAAACCTGGATGAATCTCTTTGTGAGAAGCTTGATTTGGATACATAAAGTGGTGGAGAATCACCAGGAAGTTGAATAAATCTCATAGGAGTTGGCAAGAAGAAGTTATCCCACTTTCAAATCACGTGATTCCAGTTTCCCAGTTTGGGAATAGCACAGCTTCTTCGTCGTTCCAATCAAACCAGGATAAATCACTTTGTGAGAAGCTTGATTTGGATACATAAAGTGGTGGAGAATCACCAGGAAGTTGAATAAATCTCATAGGTGTTGGCAAGAAGAAGTGATCCCACTTTCAAATCAGGTGATTCCAGTTTCCCAGTTTGGGAATAGGACAGCATCTTCGTCGTTCCAATCAAACCAGGATGAATTACTTTGTGAGAAGCTTGATTTGGATACATAAGTGGTGCAGAATCACCAGGAAGTTGAATAAATCTCATAGGAGTTGGCAAAAAAAGTTATCCCTCTTTCAAATCAGGTGATTCCAGTTTCCTAGTTTGGGAATAGGACAGCTTCTTCGTCGTTCCAATCAAACCAGATGAATCACTTTGTGAGAAGCTTGATTTGGATACATAAAGTGGTGGAGAATCACCAGGAAGTTGAAAAAATCTCATAGGAGGGGATGAAGAAGTTATCCAACTTTCAAATCAGGTGATTCCAGTTTCCCAGTTTGGGAATAGGACAGCTTATTCGTCGTTCCAATCAAACCTGGATGAATCTCTTTGTGATAAGCTTGATTTGGATACATAAAGTGGTGGAGAATCACCAGGAAGTTGAATAAATCTCATAGGTGTTGGCAAGAAGAAGTGATCCCACTTTCAAATCAGGTGATTCCAGTTTCCCAGTTTGGGAATAGCACAGCTTCTTCGTCGTTCCAATCAAACCAGGATGAAATACTTTGTGAGAAGCTTGATTTGGATACATAAAGTGGTGAAGATCACCAGGAAGTTGAATAAATCTCATAGGAGTTGGCAAAAAGAAGTTATCCCTCTTTCAAATCAGGTGATTCACGTTTCCTAGTTTGGGAATAGCACAGCTTCTTCGTCGTTCCAATCAAACCAGGATGAATCACTTTGTGAGAAGCTTGATTTGGATACATAAAGTGGTGGAGAATCACCAGGAAGTTGAAAAATCTCATAGGAGTTGGGATGAAGAAGTTATCCAACTTTCAATCAGGTGATTCCAGTTTCCCAATTTGGGAATCGGACAGCTTATTCGTCGTTCCAATCAAACCTGGATGAATCTCTTTGTGAGAAGCTTGATTTGATACATAAAGTGGTGGAGAATCACCAGGAAGTTGAATAAATTTCATAGGTGTTGGCAAGAAGAAGTGATCCCACTTTCAAATCAGGTGATTCCAGTTTCCCAGTTTGGGAATAGCACAGCTTCTTCGTCGTTCCAATCAAACCAGGATGAATCACTTTGAGAGAAGCTTGATTTGGATACATAAAGTGGTGGAGAATCACCAGGCAGTTGAATAAATCTCATAGGAGTTGGCAAGAAGAAGTTATCCCACTTTCAAATCAGGTGATTCCAGTTTTCCAGTTTGGGAATAGCACAGCTTCTTCGTCGTTCCAATCAAACCAGGATGAATCACTTTGTGAGAAGCTTGATTTGGATACATAAAGTGGTGGAGAATCACCAGGAAGTTGAAAAAATCTCATAGGAGTTGGGATGAAGAAGTTATCCAACTTTCAAATCAGGTGATTCCAGTTTCCCAGTTTGGGAATAGGACAGCTTATTCGTCGTTCCAATCAAACCTGGATGAATCTCTTTGTGAGAAGCTTGATTTGGATACATAAAGTGGTGGAGAATCACCAGGAAGAATAAATTTCATAGGTGTTGGCAAGAAGAAGTGATCCCACTTTCAAATCAGGTGATTCCAGTTTCCCAGTTTGGGAATAGCACAGCTTCTTCGTCGTTCCAATCAAACCAGGATGAATCACTTTGTGAGAAGCTTGATTTGGATACATAAAGTGGTGGAGAATCACCAGGAAGTTGAAAAAATCTCATAGGAGTTGTTGGCAAGAAGAAGTTATCCCACTTTCAAATCAGGTGATTCCAGTTTCCCAGTTTGGGAATAGCACAGCTTCTTCGTCGTTCCAATCAAACCAGGATGAATCACTTTGTGAGAAGCTTGATTTGGATACATAAAGTGTTAAAATGAGTTGTTCAGTATATGGGGAGATGGCTTAAGGAGTTGAGGATGTGAGAATGTGGAGGCAAAGGGAAGGAAGGTTAGGGATCGACCAGGCCGTACAAGAGGCCGTACTGGCCGTACCGTCCGTACTGTCCGGGTCGATCCATAACTCGACTAAGAGGGAAGTTACCCGGGTGAAAGGGTTAAACGGCCAAGGGGTTTACCTTAAGGGAAATGACCGTTTGGATGGGATAGAGTGACTGAGCCTTATCACACAGGCTGGAACAGGCTGTAAAGGCAAAAGGAACCGAGTCCAAGATGCCAAAAGCGTGTGACATCTCTCATTGGATTAGTTTTGAATTAAAGCAACCTTATCCTTGACCTCACATGCTTAGTCTCTCTAAAACCCTTGTATCTGATCCTATATATTGTAAACTCTGCCTTGATTAATGAATAACGAGTTCATCATATTCTCTCTCTAGTTCATCATGTTTCTCTTCTACATTTCATAAATCATCTCATCTCACTTTATCTTTCTCTAAATCTCTCAATACCTGTTCAACTCTCTAAAATCATATGGTATCAGAGCCAGGTTGCTTTGGTATTGAGATTTAGAGTGTTCTTCAGCTTCAGTTCATACTAGTTCATACTTTCTTTTCGGTTCTAACAAAGCAAGATGGAGGGAAACTACAAGGTCATTACAGTTCCTGTTGCGTTGAAGGGTGGTAGTAACTACCTGTTGTGGTCAAGGCTGGTGAAGACAGCCATTGGGAGGCTAGGGCTGTGGAGTCACATCACGGATGATGCAACCAAGCCAGTGGCTAAAGACGGAGAAAGAGATGAAGGTGTGGGAGATCAGTGCTGCGGCCGAGAAGAAGTGGATTCAAGAAGACTTGATGGTGCTTCAGTGCTACAAGGGTCCCTTGAAGAGCATCTCTTGGAGGCCTACAGCTACTGCGAGACTCCAAAACACCTGTGGGAGGTACTCCAGAAGACATTTGGGAACGTTACCAATCTGAACCGCGTGTTTGAGATTAAGAAGGCCATCAACACACTGGTACAAGATGGGGAAGAGTTCACCAAGCATTTGGGCAAGTATAGATCTTTGTGGTCTGAGCTTGAATCATTGAGGCCAAGCACCGCGGATCAAGAGCTACTCATGGAGAGGAGGGAGCAGGATCAGGTGTTTGGATTGCTGTTGACACTAGATCCTCCATTCACTGATGTGATCAAGCACATGTTGAGGATGCCGAGTCTTCCATCCATGGAGGAAGTGTGTGCGCAGATTCAGAAGGAAGAGGGGTCACTTGGTATGTTTGGAGGGAAAGGAGACATGGCTCTGTCCAACAAGGCTGAAGCAATCCAAGCAAACAAGGCTGCTTACCGTGGAGAGGAAAGGAAGTTCAGTGGAAACTGTGACCATTGCAAGAAGCCGGGCACAAGAGGAGTCAGTGCTGGATCCTACACCCCCATTTGAAGCCGGCCAAGTTCAACAAGGAGAGAGAGGAAGAGCTCACCTTTCTGCAGAGACAGTGAAGCTGGCGCATCAGGAGCTGGCTCATCTGGTCTTGCGGGTGAAAGTGAAGGAAGAGCCTTAACCTCTCACCACCAACGAGCTGTGACGAACATGGATCATGAGGTGATCAAGAAGTCAGACATTGATGCCTTGATCAAAGCCCTTAAGGAGTCTGGTAAAGCCCTTGGTTATTCCTATACTGCTCATGTGTTGCTAGAACTTGTGATAGCTTGCCTTTGCTGCTGATAGGATGTCTAGAAATGAATCCACATTGCTTGATCTCATTGATAAACTGAAATTGGTAAAAGAATCACCTAGGAATCATATTGCTCAAGGAATAAAACCATTGATTTTGATTCAGGTGCTTCACATCATATGATAAGTGATGATAGCCTTATAAAGAACATAGAACCGGCTCATGGACATGTAATGATTGCAAATGGTGATAGAATTCCTATTAGAGGTGTAGGAGACTGATGAAACTGTTTAATAAGGATTCTAAAGCTTTGTACATGCCTGAGTTTACTTCTAATCTATTATCTGTTAAGAGGTGTACCAATGATCTTCAATGCAATGTTATTTTCAGTTCCTAATGATGTTAAATTTCAGGATATTGAAAGCAGTAAGTTGATTGGGCAAGGAGTAACCAAAGGGACCTTTATTTACATGAGACCCTTTCTTTCATTTTCGTTCTAGTTGCTTGTTGAGTTCCGTTTTAAGTAGAGGTGCAGTGGCATTTCTAGGCTAGGACATACATGTCATGTTGTATGTTTAAAATAATGAGTGTGAAGCTTATCACTTTTGAGTGATGAAAAAGATAATCTGAGTTTAGATAGGAATAGAGAAGAGATTAGAGTAGATTTAAGAGATTAAGAGACTAATGGAGAATCATTGTCAAATGTGTAGAGAGATTGATTTGTTTAGAACTGTCTACCTTGTATTAATCATGAGTGTCAACAATATATAGTGAGGCTACAATAGGTTAAGGGTTTCGCAAATGGTCACTATTGTAAGGGATAAGAAGTTGCTTTAATTTAAACTCTCCAATAAGCTTCTCCTTTGTGATAAAGCACCTTTAGCCTTATCCAGCTCTTGACAGCCTGGCTAAGCTCTTCCTTATCCTCTCCAAACGGTCACACTCGCCAGTAGTTACCCAAGTAACTTCTCCTTTCACTCCTAAGTTACTTGATCATGGTAACTTCAATCTGGTCGAGGTGTGGGTGACTTTAACCTGTACGGCCTGTACGGTCAGTACGGATGGTACGGCTTGGGTCGACTCCAACTCTCCCATCTCCTTCCCTTTACTCCATCTTAGCCTCCTTATCTCATGACTTCATATTAACACTCCCCCTCAAGCTTAGCTTTGTGAAAGCCTAAGCTTGGATGGCTATGAGATCTTCCTCATTAAAAACCTCACCAAGGAAAACCCATTGGGACAAAACCTTGATGAGGGAAAAAGAGTAAAGACCTCACAGCCAAGAGGATCAGCTCCTTCTCTTCCCAAGATCAATGAGGCCCAACCTGATGTGAATGGACTCCATTGTCTTCTGTCTTGCAGCCTTGGTGAACACATCAGCCAACTGATCTTCACTTCTTGTGTAGCATGGCAGGATGACTCCTAGGATGATCATCTGCCTCACCTTGTGACAATCAACTTCAATGTGCTTGGTTCTCTCATGGAACACCGAGTTGGAGGCAATGTGGATGGCAGCTTGGTTATCACAGTGCATTGTCATTGGAGTGGCTTGATCAATCTCCAAATGCTTCAAGATACCTTTGATCCACACCAGCTCATTGGTAAGCTTCAGCATAGCTCTATACTCAGCTTCTGCACTTGAACAAGACACCACCTTCTGCTTCTTACTCTTCCATGTAACCAAGTTGCCTCCAATGAATGTGCAATAGCCTGTGGTTGATCTCCTGTCTGCTCTATCACCAGCCCAATCCGCATCACAGTATCCAACCACTTCAGTGCTCCCATTGCAACCCATCCATACTCCTTGATCAGGTGAGCCATTGAGATACATCAAGATTCTCTCCACCATGCGCCAATGATGCTCCTTAGGCACTTGCATGTGTTGACTCACCTGATTCACAGCAAAACAAATGTCAGGCCTAGTTATGGTAAGGTAAATCAATTTGCCAACTAGCTTTCTATAGAGTTTAGGATCCTGATAAGGTTTGCTGTCTTCAATCTCCCCCTCTCGTGGGACTTTGTAGCCATCCTCCATAGGCATCCTTGCTGTCTTGCCTCCATAAGCACCTGCACCTTTCAAAAGATCAAGTGTATACTTCCTTTGGGACATGAACAAACCTTCCTTGGATCTACATATCTCAATTCCAAGAAAGTATTTCATTTCTCCCAAGTCTTTAATTTCAAACATGGATTTAAGGAACTCCTTGGTTGCTATGATACCTTCCTTATCACTTCCTGTGATAATGATATCATCAACATACACAAGGAGTGCAATCATACCTGAGGGAGTGGTGAGTGTGAAGAGGGTGTGGTCTAGTTCAGACTTCTTGAAGCCTCGGCCATTCAGAGTAGTACTCAGCTTGTTGTACCAAGCTCTTGGTGATTGCTTCAGTCCATAGATAGCTTTCTTCAGTCTCAACACATTCCCTCTCTTCACTAAGTGTTCCAAGCCTGGAGGTGGATGCATATACACTTCATCCTCCAGCTCTCCTTGTAGGAATGCATTCTTCACATCCATTTGCCATAAGCCCCATCCAAGGTTCACAGCTAAGCTTAAGACAATCCGGATTGTGTGTAGTTTAGCTACTGGTGCAAAGGTCTCAATGTAATCTTCTCCATAAGTTTGAGTAAAGCCTCTTGCAACCAGTCTTGACTTCTTCCTCTCCACCTTTCCATCAGCCTTATACTTGATTGTGAAGATCCATCTACTAGTCACAGCCTTCTTCCCTTTTGGTAATTCACTCTCATACCATGTATCATTCTTGATCATAGCTCCTGCCTCAGCTCCAACTGATTCCTTCCATTCTTTATCCATCATTGCCTCTTCATAGCTTCTTGGTATGTAGTTCTCATCCAAGTTTACCATAAAAGCACAATGTTCTTCAGGGTATTGAGCAAAGGAACACACAGCTTGAGAAGGATGCTCCACAGCTTGGGCATTGTAGTACACTCGCGTGTTTACCCAACTAGAAGGATCCTTTCTCAGCCTTGTGCTTCTCCTCAATACTGGTTGGTTCTGAACCTGCTCCTCTTGGACACTCGGTTCTGGTGCTTCAGCCTGAGCTTCTCCTTCTCCCTGGCTTTGATCACCTTGATTGTGAGAGCCTGAAACACTCTCTTCTTCTTCTTCACTCAAGCCGGTTCCATCCTGACCATCTTCTTGAGTTTCAGATTCCCTGCCCCCCTCACGATCAAGGTGAGGTGACTGATTGGCTTCAACAGGGGCAGGAGAACTCTCATGTTGGTTCCTCCTCCCCACATTTGGATCCTGGTTCATCTTGATACCTAGACCTTCCAAAATCAGTCTTAAAGCGCCTGCCTTATCTGATGTTAAATCCTTTAACTCCTCTTGATTCCTTTCTTCATAGTATCCTCTTGCTTCTATGAACTTCACATCTCTAGAGATCAGGACTCTTCTAGTTGCTGGATCATAGCACTTATATCCCTTTTGTGTTGTTGAGTAGCCAATGAACATAGCCTTAGTGCTCCTTGCATCTAACTTGTTTCTCAACTCTCCTGGTACCAACACAAAGCATAAACATCCAAATACTCTCAAGTAATCCACTGATGGCTTGTGCTTGTTCAGAACTTCAAATGGTGCTTGATCCTTCAACACCTTTGTGGGAATCCTGTTGATCAAATAACAAGCAGTAGCCACAGCATCACTCCAAAACCTCTTTGGAACGTTTGCTTGGAACATCAGGGACCTAGCAACCTCCATCAGGTGTCGGTTCTTCCTCTCAGCTACCCCATTCTGTTGTGGAGTATAAGGACAGCTTGTTTGATGCAAGATCCCATGATGCTCTAGATGACTTTTGAACGCATAGCTTGTGTACTCCCCTCCATTATCTGATCTAAGAATTTTAATCTTGGCATTATAATGGTTAGTCACATAAGCTTGAAAGTTCTTAAATGCATCTATCACTCTATCTTTTGATGGGATTAAAGTTAACCAGGTGTATTTGGATTTTTCATCAATGAATGTGACAAAGTATTTATGATTGTCTCTAGATATGCAAGGTGCAGTCCAAACATCAGAATGAATAAGATCAAAGCACTTATCATAAACACTAGTAGAGTTTGGAAACACAGTTTTACAATGCTTGCCTAAAATGCAAGCTTCACAATCCTTATTCTCAAATAAAACACCTGGTAACATCAAGTTCAAAGCTCTACCATGAGGGTGTCCTAATCTAGCATGCCACAAAGCATTTTTATTTAAACTAGAAGCAGTAGTAAAAGAGCAATTGTAATTGGAAACAGGATCAAGTTCTTCAAGCAAATACAACTCTCCTTTAGTGATTCCTTTTCCAATCAAGTGGCTGCTCTCAATATCCTGAAACTTTACATCATTAGGACTGAATATAACATTGCAATTCAAATCAGTTGTGCATTTCTTAACAGATAGCAAGTTAGATGTAAATTCAGGCATGTAGAAAGCTCTAGTGTTCTTATCAAACAACTTCAAGTTTCCTATTCCTCTAATAGGGATCTTGTCCCCATTTGCAATCATAACATGTCCACTAGTTGGTTCTATATCTTTAATCAGGCTTGTATCACTAATCATGTGATGAGATGCACCTGAATCAACAATTAATGGCTTAGTTATACTGCTAGCATTATGACAAAGGTTCAAAGGTGATCTAAATGCATTTAGTTCATGATTCATCCTAGCATTTCTAGCAAAGGTGTGCTCATGTCTAGCCTGTTCATTGTTTTTAACTCTATCCATCCTAGCAATATCAGCAACACAATGAGATGTTTCTATAGTCTTAGCTATCATGGATGCACCAAAGGAGTACCCATAAGTGTTACCATTCTCCTTGAGCATTTTGATGAGAGCATCCATCTCGGATCTCCTGATGAAGTCCTGATCATTGCCACGGATGTTAGGAGCTCCTGAGTATGTCACCAGTGCCTTGCCATTACCCTCACACCCCTCTCCTTCAGCTCCACGGCTAGATGATCCGGCTCCACTTGTTCCCTCAGAAGCATGAGCTCTTGCCTCCCTTTCCTTCATGAACTTCGCCGGCTTCAGATGAGGATGAAGTATCCAGCACTGGCTCTTCTTGTGTCCATGCTTCTTGCAGTGATCACAATTGCCATTGAACTTCCTATCCTCATACTTGCCGTGTGCTGCTCTGTTGGCTTGTGGTATCTCCTCATGATCAGTTTGCGCAGCATTGGCTAGAGACAAGTCTCCTTTGCCACCAAACAAGCCAATGGAGCCTTGCTCCTTTTGTATCTGAGCACACGCATCCTCCAGGTCTGGAAGCTTCTCAGCCCTCAACATATGCTGAATCAACCCACTGTAGCTTGGATTCAATGTAAGCAGCAACCCAAAGACCTTGTCTTGCTCTCTCCTTTCATTGAGCAGCTCCGGATCAGTTGTGCTAGGCCTCAGCATCTCCAGCTCTGACCAGAGTGTCCGGAACCTCCCCAAATGCTTAGTGAACTCCATGTCCTCCTGAGTTAGATCATTCAAAGCTTTCTTCACTTCAAAGACCCGGCTGAGGTTAGAGGTGTTTCCATACACCTTCTTCAGTGTTTCCCACAGCTCCTTGGCTGTCTCACAATAGCTGTAAGCATCTAGAATGGCCGGCTCCAACGAGCTATGAAGAGCAGACATCACCATCATGTCCTCTTGTTGCCACTTCTCAGCTTCAGCTTCCGAGACACTCTCCTTGTCTCCTCCTTGAGTAATGAGCTTTGGAGCCTCACCAGATGTGATGTGCTTCCATAAACCCTTACTTCCCACAGCAGTCTTCACCATCCTAGACCATACTAGGTAGTTACTTCCCTTGAAAGTCACAGCAACCTTCATCTTGGAACCACTCTCCATCTTCAACAGTTTCACTTCAATAACTTGTAAAAGACTTGATCTTGAGACTCAGAACTACAACACCAGCTCAACCCTTCCGTGCCTTGTCTTTACTCTTCAAAGAACCCTCAAAAAGTTAGATAAGACTTCCGGAATGAAGATGTAGCTCCCGGGATGCAGCTTCTTCCAAGAACACTCACACCACTCTCACTTGATCTCTCAAAGTTTCAAGTTTGAATCTTCAAGAGAAAAACGCCAAGAACTCAGATTGAAATCAACCTGGCTCTGATACCATATCACTTTTGAGTGATGAAAAAGATAATCTGAGTTTAGATAGGAATAGAGAAGAGATTAGAGTAGATTTAAGAGATTAAGAGACTAATGGAGAATCATTGTCAAATGTGTAGAGAGATTGATTTGTTTAGAACTGTCTACCTTGTATTAATCATGAGTGTCAACAATATATAGTGAGGCTACAATAGGTTAAGGGTTTCGCAAATGGTCACTATTGTAAGGGATAAGAAGTTGCTTTAATTTAAACTCTCCAATAAGCTTCTCCTTTGTGATAAAGCACCTTTAGCCTTATCCAGCTCTTGACAGCCTGGCTAAGCTCTTCCTTATCCTCTCCAAACGGTCACACTCGCCAGTAGTTACCCCAAGTAACTTCTCCTTTCACTCCTAAGTTACTTGATCATGGTAACTTCAATCTGGTCGAGGTGTGGGTGACTTTAACCTGTACGGCCTGTACGGCAGTACGGATGGTACGGCTTGGGTCGACTCCAACTCTCCCATCTCCTTCCCTTTACTCCATCTTAGCCTCCTTATCTCATGACTTCATATTAACAAAGCTTGTATTTTGGGAAAACATTGTAAGACGGTGTTCAAGAGATCTACTACTATCTATGATAAATGCTTTGATCTTGTTCATTCTGATGTATGGACTGCTCCATGCTTATCTAGGGACAATTACAAATACTTTTTCACATTCATAGATGAGAAATCCAAATACACCTGGATAACACTAATTAAAACAAAGGATAGGGTTCTAGATGCATTTAGAAACTTTCAATCATATGTTTCTAACCAGTATAATGCCAAGATTAAGATTTTCAGGTCTGATAATGGTGGAGAGTATACTGGCCATGCATTCAAGAACCATCTAGCTCAACATGGGATACTTCACCAAACGAGTTGCCCTTATACACCTCAACAAAATGGAGTGGCTGAGAGGAAGAACAGACATCTTATGGAAGTGGCTAGATCAATGATGTTCCAGATGAGAGTGCCAAAGAGATTCTGGAGTGATGCTGTGATCACGGCTTGCTACCTAATCAATAGGATTCCAACCAAGATCCTGGAAGATAAAGCTCCTTATGAAGTTCTCAACAACAGCAAGCCAGTCCTAGATCACCTAAGAGTGTTTGGGTGTGTAAGCTATGTTCTTATCCCGGGAGAGATGAGAAACAAGCTGGAAGCAAAGAGTATCAAAGCTATGATGATAGGATACTCAACCACACAGAAGGGATACAAGTGCTTTGTTCCTGAGTCAAGGAGAGTTCTTGTATCAAGAGATGTCAAGTTCTTTGAAGAGAAGAGCTACTATGAAGATAAAGATTGGAAAGAGCTGGAGGATCTTTCACAACCTTCAGATAGAGCTACAAGCTTGAGACAGATACTAGAAGGTCTTGGAATTGGAATGTCCCAGGAGTCGACAGAGAATCAGTCATCTGAAAGACAAGAAGCTGAAGAACCATCTCACCTTGATCATGAGGGAGGGAATGGAATTGAGCCGGATGAGAATCAAGATTTTGCGGATCATCCTGATCAAGGTGGAGCTGAACCAAGTAATGAAGAGCCTAATGAGCTACCAGAACAAGGAGGAGTGGAAGCTACTGAAGTAGAAGCACCAGAGCAAGCACCAGCTGAGGTACCATTAAGGAGAAGCACACGGCTGAAGAGAGATGCTTCCAACTGGGTAAACACGAGAGTGTACTACAATGCCCAGGCTGTGGAGCATCCTTCTCAAGCTGTGTGTTCATTTGCTTGTTATCCAAAGGAGCATTGCGCATTCATGATGAGCCTAGATGAAAGTAGTATACCAAGATCATATGAAGAAGCAATGCTACATCAAGATTGGAAGGAATCTGTTGGAGATGAAGCAAATGCCATGATAAAGAATGACACTTGGTTTGAAAGTGAGTTGCCAAAAGGAAAGAAGGCAGTAACCAGCAAGTGGATATTCACCATTAAGTATCTACCTGATGGAACCATTGAGAGAAAGAAGACAAGACTGGTGGCTAGAGGATACACTCAAACATATGGGGAAGACTACATTGATACCTTTGCTCCCGTTGCCAAGCTACATACAATAAGAATTGTATTGTCTCTTGCTGTGAACCTTGAGTGGGAGCTTTGGCAGATGGATGTGAAGAATGCCTTTCTTCAAGGAGAGCTAGAGGATGAAGTGTATATGCATCCACCACCAGGCCTAGAGCATCTGGTGAAACCAGGGAATGTATTGAGACTCAAGAAGGCAATCTATGGGTTAAAGCAATCACCTAGAGCATGGTACAACAAGCTGAGCACTACTCTGAATGGGCGTGGGTTCAAGAAGTCAGAGTTGGATCACACCCTCTTCACCCTCACTACACCTTCAGGTATCATCTGTCTACTTGTATATGTTGATGACATTATCATAACAGGTAGTGATAAGGCTGGTATAAAAGCCACAAAGGAGTTTTTGAAATCTGTGTTTGAAATCAAAGACTTAGGGGAAATGAAATACTTCCTTGGAATTGAGTTGTGTAGATCTAAGGAAGGATTGTTCATTTCCCAAAGGAAGTATACACTTGATCTTTTGAAAGATGCAGGTATACAAGGAGACAAGATAGCAAAGATGCCTCTTGAATATGGATACAAGGTTCCACGTGAGGGGGAGATTGAAGATAGCAAGGCCTTTCATGATCCAAAGCTGTACAGGAAGCTAGTAGGGAAGCTCATCTACCTCACAATCACACGATCAGACATATGCTTTGCGGTGAACCAAGTGAGCCAGCATATGCAAGTCCCAAAGGATCATCACTGGCGCATGGTGGAGAGACTTCTCTTGTATCTGAATGGGACGTCAAGCCTGGGAGTGTGGATGGGATGCAACAAGAGCACTGAAGTGGTGGGATACTGTGATGCGGATTGGGCTGGAGATAGAGCAGACAGGAGATCAACCACCGGCTATTGTACATTCATTGGAGGCAACTTGGTGACTTGGAAGAGTAAGAAGCAGAAGGTGGTGTCTTGTTCAAGCGCTGAAGCTGAGTATAGAGCAATGCTGAAGCTTACCAATGAGTTGGTATGGATCAAAGGAATCTTGAAGCACTTGGAGATAGAGCAGGGAACTCCAATGACTATGCATTGTGATAATCAAGCGGCTATACACATTGCAACCAACTCAGTCTTCCATGAGAGAACCAAGCACATTGAAGTTGATTGTCACAAGGTGAGGCAGATGATTGTCTTGGGAGTGATCTTGCCATGCTACACAAGGAGTGAGGATCAACTTGCGGATGTGTTCACCAAGGCCGCAAGACAAAAGACTATGGAGTCCATTCATACCAGATTGGGGCTCATAGATCTTTCCCCAAGGAGCTGATCCCCTTTGCCATGAGGTCTTCACTCTTTTTCCCTCATCAAGGTTTTGTCCCAATGGGTTTTCCTTGGTGAGGTTTTTAATGAGGAAGATCTCATGGTGGTTCCAAGCTTAACTAAGTCACTAAGTTAAGCTTGAGGGGGAGTGTTAAAATGAGTTGTTCAGTATATGGGGAGATGGCTTAAGGAGTTGAGGATGTGAGAATGTGGAGGCAAAGGGAAGGAAGGTTAGGGATCGACCAGGCCATACAAGAGGCCGTACTGGCCGTACCGTCCGTACTGTCCGGGTCGATCCATAACTCGACTAAGAGGGAAGTTACCCGGGTGAAAGGGTTAAACGGCCAAAGGGGTTTACCTTAAGGGAAATGACCGTTTGGATGGATAGAGTGACTGAGCCTTATCCACACAGGCTGGAACAGGCTGTAAAGGCAAAAGGAACCAAGTCCAAGATGCCAAAAGCGTGTGACATCTCTCATTGGATTAGTTTTGAATTAAAGCAACCTTATCCTTGACCTCACATGCTTAGTCTCTCTAAAACCCTTGTATCTGATCCTATATATTGTAAACTCTGCCTTGATTAATGAATAACACGAGTTCATCATATTCTCTCTCTAGTTCATCATGTTTCTCTTCTACATTTCATAAATCATCTCATCTCACTTTAATCTTTCTCTAAATCTCTCAATACCTGTTCAACTCTCTAAAATCATATAAAGTGGTGGAGAATCACCAGGAAGTTGAATAAATCTCATAGGAGTTGGGAAGAAGAAGTTATCCCACTTTCAAATCAGGTGATTCCAGTTTCCCAGTTTGGGAATAGGACAGCTTATTTGACGTTCCAATCAAACCTGGATGAATCTCTTTGAGAGAAGCTTGATTTGGATACATAAAGTGGTGGAGAATCACCAGGCAGTTGAATAAATCTCATAGGAGTTGGCAAGAAGAAGTTATCCCACTTTCAAATCAGGTGATTCCAGTTTCCCAGTTTGGGAATAGCACAGCTTCTTCGTCGTTCCAATCAAACCAGGATGAATCACTTTGTGAGAAGCTTGATTTGGATACATAAAGTGGTGGAGAATCACCAGGAAGTTGAATAAATCTCATAGGAGTTGGGATGAAGAAGTTATCCCACTTTCAAATCAGGTGATTCCAGTTTCCCAGTTTAGGAATTGGACAGCTTATTTGTCGTTCCAATCAAACCTGAATGAATCTCTTTGTGAGAAGATTGATTTGGATACATAAAGTGGTGGAGAATCACCAGGAAGTTGAATAAATCTCATAGGAGTTGGCAAAAAGAAGTTATCCCTCTTTCAAATCAGGTGATTCCAGTTTCCTAGTTTGGGAATAGCACAGCTTCTTCGTCGTTCCAATCAAACCAGGATGAATCACTTTGTGAGAAGCTTGATTTGGATACATAAAGTGGTGGAGAATCACCAGGAAGTTGAAAAAATCTCATAGGAGTTGGGATGAAGAAGTTATCCAACTTTAAAATCAGGTGATTCCAGTTTTCCAGTTTGGGAATAGGACAGCTTATTCGTCGTTCCAATCAAACCATGATGAATAACTTTGTGAGAAGCTTGATTTGGATACATAAAGTGGTGGAGAATCACCAGGAAGTTGAATAAATCTCATAGGAGTTGGGATGAAGAAGTTATCCCACTTTCAAATCAGGTGATTCGAGTTTCCCAGTTTGGGAATTGGACAGCTTATTTGTCGTTCCAATCAAACCTGGATGAATCTCTTTGTGAGAAGCTTGATTTGGATACATAAAGTGGTGGAGAATGACCAGGAAGTTGAATAAATCTCATAGGAGTTGGCAAGAAGTGTTGAGATGAGCTGAGTATAAGAAGAAGAGATGAGGGGTTGAAGGCATGAAGAGATAAGGAAGTGTAGAACTAAGGAATGGAGAGCATGGGAGAGTTTGGGAGAGTTTGGTACGGATAGGCCGTACAGGCCGTACTGGCCGTACACTGGCCGTACCGGCCGTACACATTGTATCGACCAGACTCGACCAAAGGTAAAAGAGACTTACCCGGGTAACTCGGTTGAAGGGAAGAAGCTTTACCCAAAGCTTAGGATGAGTTGTGACCGTTAAGGGAAAGGAAGAAGCTGGGCGTGACAGTCTGGCACAGCTGGAAAGGCAAAAAGGGATCTTATCCAAGATACTAGATGCCTTACACATGTGGAGAACCCCATTGGATCATTTCAAACTAAGCGCTCCACCCTTCTTTGACTACACATGCTTTAGCTTATCCTCTTGTATTGTAAAGCCCTAATCTCGACACTATATATATGTAACTCAGTCTCATTAATAAGATTACACAGTTCTGATTACTCTTAGCCTCCATGGCTTCTCTCTTAGTCTCTTGATCTTATCTTTCATTCTAAATCATCTCTAAACCTCTCTAATATCTCTTAAACTCTCAGATTACTCTTTATACTCTAAAAGTCATATGGTATCAGAGCCAGGTTCTTGAGAATCTGAGTTCTTTGCGTAGACTGAAGGCTAAAGGTTGAAGGTTCGTTGGAGTCTCTAGCCTCAAGTCTTCTTTGGTTACATTGTGGTTACAAGAGTGAAGCTTTGCGTGTGTTGTTAGCTCGTGAAGTGTTGGTGCGGTTGAGTCTCAAGTTCAAAATCTTCTACAAGTAGTTCAAGAACAAGCAGTTGAAGATGGATGGAGGGATAAGCATGCACATGAAGGTGGCGGTTACTTTCAAGGGGAGTAACTACTTGGTGTGGTCTCGGATGGTGAGAACCACAGTGGGAAGTAAGGGTCTTTGGAAGCATCTCACGGATGGTGAAGCTCCTCAGCTCATTACTCAGGGAGAAGACTCAGAAGGGGTCTCAAATGAAACGGCAGTAGAGAAGTGGCAGCGAGAAGACATGCTTGTGATGTCTGTTCTTCATGCCTCCTTAGAGCCAGCGATCCTAGAGGCTTACAGCTACTGTGAGTCAGCTAAGGAGCTTTGGGACACTTTGAAGAAGGTGTATGGGAATGCTTCAAACCTTCACCGAGTGTTTGAAGTCAAGAAAGCCATAAACGGCTTGGTACAAGATGACATGGAGTTCACCAAGCATTTGGGGAGGTTCCGGTCCCTATGGTCAGAACTGGAGATGCTGAGGCCAAGCACAACCGATCCAGAGCTGCTTAATGAAAGGAGGGAGCAGGATAAGGTCTTTGGGCTCCTACTTACCTTGAACCCGGCTTACACCTCACTCATTCAGCACATGTTGAGAGCGGATAAGCTACCAGACCTTGAGGAGGTGTGCTCTCAAATCCAGAAGGAGCAGGGGTCTATTGGATTGTTTGGAAGCAAAGGAGAGATGTCACTTGCAAATCAGGCTGCGCAAACCAACTCTGATGAAGCTCCGCAAGCAAACAAGGCCGGCTACAACAAGTTTGAAGACAGGAAGTTCAGTGGGAGTTGTGATCATTGCAAGAAGCATGGCCACAAGAAGAGCCAGTGCTGGATACTTCACCCTCATCTGAAGCCGGCCAAGTTCTTAAAGGAGAGGGAGGCCAGGGCCAATGTGAGTGAAGGATCAAGTGGTGTCAACAGCAGTGGCGCCAGCACCTCAGGGAAAAGCAAGGATGATGGAGGAAGGGAGAGTGATGGCAAGTCATTGGTGGCATACGCAGGCAATCCAAATCACCGAGGAGGGGATCAAGACTACATCAGGAGATCAGACATTGACTCCCTCATCAAAATGCTTAAGGAAAACGGTAACACTTATGGTTATTCCTTTGGTGCATCAATGATAGTTAGGAATGATGATAATGGTCTTGAAAAACATGGAATTGCCAAACCAGATCATGCATATGCTAGTCTTGCTAGGACTGATCACTCTCTCAAGTCATCTAGTACACTTTGTCTCACGGCTAATAGCATAACTAAACCATTAGTAGTTGATTCTGGTGCATCTCATCATATGATTAGTGACACTAGTTTGATTAAAGATATTGAACCTACTAATGGACATGTGATGATTGCAAATGGAGATAAAATTCCTATTAGAGGAATAGGAAACTTAAAATTGTTTGATAAGCATACTAAAGCATTCTACATGCCAGAATTCACCTCAAACTTACTCTCAGTAAAGAAATGTACTAATGATTTACATTGCAATGTTATCTTTAGTCCTAATGATGTGAAGTTTCAGGATATTGAGAGCAGCAAGTTGATTGGAAAAGGAGTTACTAAAGGGGATCTTTACATGCTTGAAGAATTAGCTCCTGTTTCTGATTTTAGCTGTTCATTTACTACAACTACTTCTAGCTTGAATAAGAATGCTTTGTGGCATGCTAAACTAGGACACCCTCATAGTAGAGCCTTGAATTTGATGTTGCCAGGTGTTAATTTTGAGAATAAAGACTGTGAAGCTTGCATTTTAGGCAAACATTGTAAAACTGTGTTTCAAAGGTCATCTACTGTTTATGAAAAATGCTTTGATTTGATTCATTCTGATGTATGGACTGCACCTTGCTTATCTAGGGAGAATCATAAGTATTTTGTCACATTCATTGATGAAAAATCTAAATACACCTGGTTAACCTTAATCCCATCAAAAGATAGAGTCCTTGATGCATTTAAAAACTTTCAAACTTATGTGACTAACCATTATCATGCTAAGATTAAAATTTTGAGATCAGATAATGGAGGAGAGTACACAAGTCATGCATTCAAGTATCATCTAGCTCATCATGGGATTCTTCATCAAACAAGCTGTCCCTACACGCCACAACAGAATGGTGTGGCTGAGAGGAAGAATCGACATCTCATGGAGACTGCTCGGTCATTAATGTTTCAAGCAAATGTTCCCAAGAGGTTTTGGAGTGATGCTGTAACCACTGCTTGCTACTTAATCAACCGGACACCTACAAAGGTCCTTGAAGATCAGGCACCATTTGAGGTATTGAACAAACACAAGCCATCCGTAGAACACTTGAGGGTATTTGGGTGTTTGTGCTATGTATTGATTCCGGGACAGATGAGAAGCAAGTTGGAAGCAAGGAGTACAAAGGCTGTATTCATAGGCTACTCTACAACACAGAAGGGATACAAATGTTATGATCCAGAAGGGAGAAGAGTTCTGGTATCAAGGGATGTGAAGTTTGTAGAAGAAAGAGGATACTATGAGGAAAAGAACCAAGAAGACTTGAAAGATCTCACCTCAGATAAGGCTGGAGTGTTAAGGATTATCCTAGAGGGGCTAGGAATCAAGATGTCCCAGGATCAGAACTCTGGTCAAAGGGAACAACATGGAGACTCTCACCATGATCGTGAGGGGGGAAATGAGCCTGAAGTTCAAGAAAGTGGCCAAGAAGGAGCCGGCTTGAATGAGGAAGGAGTGGAAACAAGTTCAGGCCGAGATGGAGCCAGCCTGAATCAGGAACAAAGGGAAATGAGTTCAGGCTCTCACAATCAAGGTGAGCAGGAACAAAGAGAAGTAGAAGCATCAGTTGAGGATATAGAAGAAGAAGAAGAACTGGATGTGCAAGAGCAAGCAGTGAGAGTTCAACAACCAGAATTGAGGAGAAGCACTAGAGTAAGGAAGGATCCTTCCTCTTGGGTAAACACAAGTGTACTACAATGCCCAAGCAGTGGAGCATCTTCTCAAGCTGTGTGCTCCTTTGCTCAATATCCTAAAGCACATTGCGCATTTATGGTGAATCTGGATGAGGGCTATATCCCAAGAAGCTATGAAGAGGCAATACAAGACAAGGAATGGAAGGAATCAGTTGGAGCTGAGGCAGGAGCTATGATCAAGAATGATACATGGTACGAGAGTGAGTTACCTAAAGGGAAGAAAGCTGTGACTAGTAGATGGATCTTCACAATCAAGTATAAGGCTGATGGTCAGGTTGAAAGGAAGAAGTCAAGACTGGTTGCAAGAGGCTTTACTCAAACATATGGAGAAGATTACATTGAGACCTTTGCACCAGTGGCTAAACTTCATACAATCCAGATTGTATTAAGCTTGGCTGTGAACCTTGGATGGGGTTTATGGCAAATGGATGTGAAGAATGCATTTCTACAAGGAGAGCTTGAGGATGAAGTGTATATGCATCCACCTCCAGGCTTGGAACACTTAGTGAAGAAAGGAAATGTGTTGAGACTGAAGAAAGCCATCTATGGGTTGAAGCAATCACCAAGAGCTTGGTACAACAAGCTGAGCACTACCCTTAATGGCCGAGGCTTCAAGAAGTCTGAGCTAGATCACACTCTCTTCACTCTCACTACTCCCTCAGGTATGATCGCACTCCTTGTGTATGTTGATGATATCATCATCACGGGAAGTGATAAGGAAGGTATCATAGCAACCAAGGAGTTCCTTAAGTCAATGTTTGAGATTAAAGACTTGGGAGAAATGAAATACTTTCTTGGAATTGAGATATGTAGATCCAAGGAAGGCTTGTTCATGTCCCAAAGGAAGTATACACTTGATCTTTTGAAAGGTGCAGGTGCTTATGGAGGCAAGACAGCAAGGATGCCTATGGAGGATGGCTACAAAGTCCCACGAGAGGGGGAGATTGAAGACAGCAAACCCTATCAGGATCCTAAACTCTATAGAAAACTAGTTGGCAAATTGATTTATCTTACCATAACTAGACCTGACATTTGTTTTGCTGTGAATCAGGTGAGTCAACACATGCAAGTGCCTAAGGAGCATCACTGGCGCATGGTGGAGAGAATCCTGATGTATCTCAATGGCTCACCTGATCAAGGAGTATGGATGGGTTGCAATGGGAGCACTGAAGTGGTTGGATACTGTGATGCAGATTGGGCTGGTGATAGAGCAGACAGGAGATCAACCACAGGCTATTGCACATTCATTGGAGGCAACTTGGTTACTTGGAAGAGCAAGAAGCAGAAGGTAGTATCCTGTTCAAGCGCAGAAGCTGAGTATAGAGCTATGCTGAAGCTTACCAATGAGCTAGTGTGGATCAAAGGCATCCTGAAGCATTTGGAGATTGATCAAGCCACGCCAATGACAATGCATTGTGATAACCAAGCTGCCATCCACATTGCCTCCAACTCAGTGTTCCATGAAAGAACTAAGCACATTGAGGTTGATTGTCACAAGGTGAGGCAGATGATTGTGCTAGGGGTAATCTTGCCATGCTACACTAGAAGTGAAGATCAGTTGGCGGATGTGTTCACCAAAGCTGCAAGGCAAAAGACAATGGAGTCCATTCACATCAGGTTGGGCCTCATTGATCTTGGTAAGAGAAGGAGCTGATCCCCTAAGTCATGAGGTCTTTACTCTTTTTCCCTTATCAAGGTTTTATCCCAATGGGTTTTCCTTGGTAAGGTTTTTAATGAGGAAGATCTCATGGCTGTCCAATCTTAGACTTTCACAAAGCTAAGATTGAGGGGGAGTGTTGAGATGAGCTGAGTATAAGAAGAAGAGATGAGGGGTTGAAGGCATGAAGAGATAAGGAAGTGTAGAACTAAGGAATGGAGAGCATGGGAGAGTTTGGGAGAGTTTGGTACGGATAGGCCGTACAGGCCGTACTGGCCGTACACTGGCCGTACCGGCCGTACACATTGTATCGACCAGACTCGACCAAAGGTAAAAGAGACTTACCCGGGTAACTCGGTTGAAGGGAAGAAGCTTTACCCAAAGCTTAGGATGAGTTGTGACCGTTAAGGGAAAGGAAGAAGCTGGGCGTGACAGTCTGGCACAGCTGGAAAGGCAAAAAGGGATCTTATCCAAGATACTAGATGCCTTACACATGTGGAGAACCCCATTGGATCATTTCAAACTAAGCGCTCCACCCTTCTTTGACTACACATGCTTTAGCTTATCCTCTTGTATTGTAAAGCCCTAATCTCGACACTATATATATGTAACTCAGTCTCATTAATAAGATTACACAGTTCTGATTACTCTTAGCCTCCATGGCTTCTCTCTTAGTCTCTTGATCTTATCTTTCATTCTAAATCATCTCTAAACCTCTCTAATCTCTCTTAAACTCTCAGATTACTCTTTATACTCTAAAAGTCATAAGAAGAAGTTATCCCACTTTCAAATCAGGTGATTCCAGTTTCCCAGTTTGGGAATAGCACAGCTTCTTCGTCGTTCCAATCAAACCAGGATAAATCACTTTGTGAGAAGCTTGATTTGGATACATAAAGTGGTGGAGAATCACCAGGAAGTTGAATAAATCTCATAGGTGTTGGCAAGAAGAAGTGATCCCACTTTCAAATCAGGTGATTCCAGTTTCCCAGTTTGGGAATAGGACAGCTTCTTCGTCGTTCCAATCAAACCAGGATGAATTACTTTGTGAGAAGCTTGATTTGGATACATAAAGTGGTGCAGAATCACCAGGAAGTTGAATAAATCTCATAGGAGTTGGCAAAAAGAAGTTATCCCTCTTTCAAATCAGGTGATTCCAGTTTCCTAGTTTGGGAATAGGACAGCTTCTTCGTCGTTCCAATCAAACCAGGATGAATCACTTTGTGAGAAGCTTGATTTGGATACATAAAGTGGTGGAGAATCACCAGGAAGTTGAAAAAATCTCATAGGAGTTGGGATGAAGAAGTTATCCAACTTTCAAATCAGGTGATTCCAGTTTCCCAGTTTGGGAATAGGACAGCTTATTCGTCGTTCCAATCAAACCTGGATGAATCTCTTTGTGATAAGCTTGATTTGGATACATAAAGTGGTGGAAAATCACCAGGAAGTTGAATAAAGGTCATAGGTGTTGGCAAGAAGAAGTGATCCCACTTTCAAATCAGGTGATTCCAGTTTCCCAGTTTGGGAATAGCACAGCTTCTTCGTCGTTCCAATCAAACCAGGATGAATCACTTTGTGAGAAGCTTGATTTGGATACATAAAGTGGTGGAGAATCACCAGGAAGTTGAAAAAATCTCATAGGAGTTGGGATGAAGAAGTTATCCAACTTTCAAATCAGGTGATTCCAGTTTCCCAGTTTGGGAATAGGACAGCTTATTCGTCGTTCCAATCAAACCTGGATGAATCTCTTTGTGAGAAGCTTGATTTGGAAACATAAAGTGGTGGAGAATCACCAGGAAGTTGAATAAATTTCATAGGTGTTGGCAAGAAGAAGTGATCCCACTTTCAAATCAGGTGATTCCAGTTTCCCAGTTTGGGAATAGCACAGCTTCTTCGTCGTTCCAATAAAACCAGGATGAATCACTTTGTGAGAAGCTTGTTTTGGATACATAAAGTGGTGGAGAATCACCAGGAAGTTGAAAAAATCTCATAGGAGTTGTTGGCAAGAAGAAGTTATCCCACTTTCAAATCAGGTGATTCCAGTTTCCCAGTTTGGGAATAGCACAGCTTCTTCGTCGTTCCAATCAAACCAGGATGAATCACTTTGTGAGAAGCTTGTTTTGGATACATAAAGTGGTGGAGAATCACCAGGAAGTTGAAAAAATCTCATAGGAGTTGTTGGCAAGAAGAAGTTATCCCACTTTCAAATCAGGTGATTCCAGTTTCCCAGTTTGGGAATAGCACAGCTTCTTCGTCGTTCCAATCAAACCAGGATGAATCACTTTGTGAGAAGCTTGATTTGGATACCTAAAGTGGTGGAGAATCACCAGGAAGTTGAATAAATCTCATAGGAGTTGGGATGAAGAAGTTATCCCACTTTCAAATCAGGTGATTACAGTTTCCCAGTTTGGGAATTGGACAGCTTATTTGTCGTTCCAATCAAACTGATGAACACACTGTGAGAAGCTTGATTTGGATACATAAAGTTGGTGGAGAATCACCAGGAGTTGAATAAATCTCATAGATTGGCAAGAAGAAGTTATCCCACTTCAAATCAGGTGATTCCAGTTTCTAGTTTGGGAATAGCACAGCTTCTTCGTCGTTCCAATCAAACCAGGATAAATCACTTTGTGAGAAGCTTGATTTGGATACATAAAGTGGTGGAGAATCACCAGGAAGTTGAATAAATCTCATAGGAGTTTGGCAAGAAGAAGTGATCCCACTTTCAAATCAGGTGATTCCAGTTTCCCAGTTTGGGAATAGGACAGCTTCTTCGTCGTTCCAATCAAACCAGGATGAATTACTTTGTGAGAAGCTTGATTTGGATACATAAAGTGGTGCAGAATCACCAGGAAGTTGAATAAATCTCATAGGAGTTGGCAAAAAGAAGTTATCCCTCTTTCAAATCAGGTGATTCCAGTTTCCTAGTTTGGAAATAGGACAGCTTCTTCGTCGTTCCAATCAAACCAGGATGAATCACTTTGTGAGAAGCTTGATTTGGATACATAAAGTGGTGCAGAATCACCAGGAAGTTGAAAAAATCTCATAGGAGTTGGGATGAAGAAGTTATCCAACTTTCAAATCAGGTGATTCCAGTTTCCCAGTTTGGGAATAGGACAGCTTATTCGTCGTTCCAATCAAACCTGGATGAATCTCTTTGTGATAAGCTTGATTTGGATACATAAAGTGGTGGAGAATCACCAGGAAGTTGAATAAATCTCATAGGTGTTGGCAAGAAGAAGTGATCCCACTTTCAAATCAGGTGATTCCAGTTTCCCAGTTTGGGAATAGCACAGCTTCTTCGTCGTTCCAATCAAACCAGGATGAATTACTTTGTGAGAAGCTTGATTTGGATACATAAAGTGGTTCAGAATCACCAGGAAGTTGAATAAATCTCATAGGAGTTGGCAAAAAGAAGTTATCCCTCTTTCAAATCAGGTGATTCACGTTTCCTAGTTTGGGAATAGCACAGCTTCTTCGTCGTTCCAATCAAACCAGGATGAATCACTTTGTGAGAAGCTTGATTTGGATACATAAAGTGGTGGAGAATCACCAGGAAGTTGAAAAAATCTCATAGGAGTTGGGATGAAGAAGTTATCCAACTTTCAAATCAGGTGATTCCAGTTTCCCAGTTTGGGAATAGGACAGCTTATTCGTCGTTCCAATCAAACCTGGATGAATCTCTTTGTGAGAAGCTTGATTTGGATACATAAAGTGGTGGAGAATCACCAGGAAGTTGAATAAATTTCATAGGTGTTGGCAAGAAGAAGTGATCCCACTTTCAAATCAGGTGATTCCAGTTTTCCAGTTTGGGAATAGCACAGCTTCTTCGTCGTTCCAATCAAACCAGGATGAATCACTTTGTGAGAAGCTTGATTTGGATACACAAAGTGGTGGACAATCACCAGGAAGTTGAATAAATCTCATAGGTGTTGGCAAGAAGAAGTGATCCCACTTTCAAATCAGGTGATTCCAGTTTCCCAGTTTGGGAATAGCACAACTTCTTCGTCGTTCCAATCAAACCAGGATGAATTACTTTGTGAGAAGCTTGATTTGGATACATAAAGTGGTGCAGAATCACCAGGAAGTTGAAAAAATCTCATAGGAGTTGGGATGAAGAAGTTATCCAACTTTCAAATCAGGTGATTCCAGTTTCCCAGTTTGGGAATTGGACAGCTTATTCGTCGTTCCAATCAAACCTGGATGAATCTCTTTGTGAGAAGCTTGATTTGGATACATAAAGTGGTGGAGAATCACCAGGAAGTTGAATAAATCTCATAGGAGTTGGCAAGAAGAAGTTATCCCACTTTCAAATCAGGTGATTCCAGTTTCCTAGTTTGGGAATAGCACAGCTTCTTCGTCGTTCCAATCAAACCAGGATAAAATCACTTTGTGAGAAGCTTGATTTGGATACATAAAGTGGTGGAGAATCACCAGGAAGTTGAATAAATCTCATAGGAGTGGCGAAGAAGAAGTTATCCCACTTTCAAATCAGGTGATTCCAGTTTCCCAGTTTGGGAATAACAGCTTCTTCGTCGTTCCAATCAAACCAGGATGAATCACTTTGTGAGAAGCTTGATTTGGATACATAAAGTGGTGGAGAATCACCAGGAAGTTGAATAAATCTCATAGGAGTTGGCAAAAAGAAGTTATCCCACTTTCAAATCAGGTGATTCCAGTTTCCTAGTTTGGAATAGGACAGCTTCTTCGTCGTTCCAATCAAGGCAGGATGATCACTTTGTGAGAAGCTTGATTTGGATACATAGTGGTGCAGAATCACCAGGAAGTTGAAAAATCTCATAGGAGTTGGGATGAAGAAGTTATCCAACTTTCAAATCAGGTGATTCCAGTTTCCCAGTTTGGAAATAGGACAGCTTATTCGTCGTTCCAATCAAACTGGATGAATCTCTATGTGATAAGCTTGATTTGGATACATAAAGTGGTGGAGAATCACCAGGAAGTTGAATAAATCTCATAGGTGTTGGCAAGAAGAAGTGATCCCACTTTCAAATCAGGTGATTCCAGTTTCCCAGTTTGGGAATAGCACAGCTTCTTCGTCGTTCCAATCAAACCAGGATGAAATACTTTGTGAGAAGCTTGATTTGGATACATAAAGTGGTGCAGAATCACCAGGAAGTTGAATAAATCTCATAGGAGTTGGCAAAAAGAAGTTATCCCTCTTTCAAATCAGGTGATTCACGTTTCCTAGTTTGGGAATAGCACAGCTTCTTCGTCGTTCCAATCAAACCAGGATGAATCACTTTGTGAGAAGCTGATTTGGATACTAAAGTGGTGGAGAATCACCAGGAAGTTGAAAAAATCTCATAGGAGTTGGCAATGAAGAAGTTATCCCACTTTCAAATCAGGTGATTCCAGTTTCCCAGTTTTGGGAATAGGACAGCTTATTCGTCGTTCCAATCAAACTGGATGAATCTTTTGTGAGAAGCTTGATTTGGATACATAAAGTGGTGGAGAATCACAGGAGAGTTGAATAAATCTCATAGGAGTTGGCAAGAAGAAGTGATCCCACTTTCAAATCAGGTGATTCCAGTTTCCCAGTTTGGGAATAGCACAGCTTCTCGTCGTTCCAATCAAACAGGATGAATCACTTTGAGAAGCTTGATTTGGATACACAAAGTGGTGGAAATCACCAGGAAGTTGAATAATCTCATAGGAGTTGGCAAGAAGAAGTGATCCCACTTTCAAATCAGGTGATTCCAGTTTCCCAGTTTGGGAATAGCACAGCTTCTTCGTCGTTCCAATCAAACCAGGATGAATCACTTTGTGAGAAGCTTGATTTGGATACATAAAATGGTGGAGAATCACCAGGAAGTTGAATAAATCTCATAGGAGTTGGGATGAAGAAGTTATCCACTTTCAAATCAGGTGATTCCAGTTTCCCAGTTTGGGAATAGGACAGCTTCTTCGTCGTTCCAATCAAACCAGGATGAATCACTTTGTGAGAAGCTTGATTTGGATACATAAAGTGGTGGAGAATCACCAGGAAGTTGAATAAATCTCATAGGAGTTGGGATGAAGAAGTTATCCCACTTTCAAATCAGGTGATTCCAGTTTCCAGTTTGGGAATAGACAGCTTCTTCGTCGTTCCAATCAAACCAGGATGAATCACTTTGTAAGAAGCTTGATTTGGATACATAAAGTGTGGAGAATCACCAGGAAGTTGAATAAATCTCATAGGAGCTGGGATGAAGAAGTTATCCCACTTTCAAATCAGGTGATTCGAGTTTTCTCAGTTTGGGAACAAGACAGCTTCTTCGTCGTTCCAATCAAACCAGGATGAATCACTTTGTAAAAGCTCGATTTGGATACATAAAGTGGTGGAGAATCACCAGGAAATTGAATAAATCTCCTAGGAGTTGGGATGAAGAAGTTATCCCACTTTCAAATCAGGGAGTTCCAGTTTTGCAGTTTGGGAATAGGACAGCTTCTTCGTCGTTTCAATCAAACCAGGATGAATCACTTTGTAAGAAGCTTGATTTGGATACATAAAGTGGTGGAGAATCACCTGGAAGTTGAATAAATCACATAGGACCTGGGATGAAGAAGTTATCCCACTTTCAAATCAGGTGATTCCAGTTTCCCAGTTTGGGAATAGGACAGCTTCTTCGTCGTTCCAATCAAACCACGATGAATCACTTTGTAGAAGCTTGATTTGGATACATAAAGTGGTGTAGAATCACCAGGAAGTTGAATAAATCTCATAGGAGCTGGGATGAAGAAGTTATCCCACTTTCAAATCAGGTGATTCTAGTTTCCCAGTTTGGGAATAGGACAGCTTCTTCGTCGTTCCAATCAAACCAGGATGAATCACTTTGTAAGAAGCTTGATTTGGATATATAAAGTGGTGGAGAATCACCAGGAAGTTGAATAAATCTCAAAGGAGCTGGGATGAAGAAGTTATCCCACTTTCAAATCAGGTGATTCCAGTTTCCCAGTTTGGGAATAGGACAGCTTCTTCGTCGTTCCAATCAAACCACGATGAATCACTTTGTAAGAAGCTTGATTTGGATACATAAATTGGGGGAGAATCACCAGGAAATTGAATAAATCTCATAGGAGCTAGGATGAAGAAGTTATCCCAATTTCAAATCAGGTGATTCCAGTTTCCCAGTTTGGGAACAAGACAGCTTCTGCGTCGTTCCAATCAAACCAGGATGAATCACTTTGTAAGAAGCTTGATTTGGATACATAAAGTGGTGGAGAATCACCAGGAAGTTGAATAAATCTCATAGGAGTTGGGATGAAGAAGTTATCCCACTTTCAAATCAGGTGATTCCAGTTTCCCAGTTTGGGAATAGGACAGCTTCTTCGTCGTTCCAATCAAACCAGGATGAATCACTTTGTAAGAAGCTTGATTTGGATACATAAAGTGGTGGAGAATCACCAGGAAGTTGAATAAATCTCATAGGAGTTGGGATGAAGAAGTTATCCCACTTTCAAATCAGGTGATTCCAGTTTCCCAGTTTGGGAATAGGACAGCTTCTTCGTCGTTCCAATCAAACCAGGATGAATCACTTTGTAAGAAGCTTGATTTGGATACATAAAGTGGTGGAGAATCACCAGGAAGTTGAATAAATCTCATAGGAGTTGGGATGAAGAAGTTATCCCACTTTCAAATCAGGTGATTCCAGTTTCCCAGTTTGGGAATAGGACAGCTTCTTCGTCGTTCCAATCAAACCAGGATGAATCACTTTGTAAGAAGCTTGATTTGGATACATAAATGTGGAGAATCACCAGGAAGTTGAATAAATCTCATAGGAGTTGGGATGAAGAAGTTATCCCACTTTCAAATCAGGTGATTCCAGTTTCCCAGTTTGGGAATAGGACAGCTTCTTCGTCGTTCCAATCAAACCAGGATGAATCACTTTGTAAGAAGCTTGATTTGGATACATAAAGTGGTGGAGAATCACCAGGAAGTTGAATAAATCTCATAGGAGTTGGGATGAAGAAGTTATCCCACTTTCAAATCAGGTGATTCCAGTTTCCCAGTTTGGGAATAGGACAGCTTCTTCGTCGTTCCAATCAAACCAGGATGAATCACTTTGTAAGAAGCTTGATTTGGATACATAAAGTGGTGGAGAATCACCAGGAAGTTGAATAAATCTCATAGGAGTTGGGATGAAGAAGTTATCCCACTTTCAAATCAGGTGATTCCAGTTTCCCAGTTTGGGAATAGGACAGCTTCTTCGTCGTTCCAATCAAACCAGGATGAATCACTTTGTGAAAAGCTTGATTTGGATACATAAAGTGGTGGAGAATCACCAGGAAGTTGAATAAATCTCATAGGAGTTGGGATGAAGAAGTTATCCCACTTTCAAATCAGGTGATTCCAGTTTCCCAGTTTGGGAATAGGACAGCTTCTTCGTCGTTCCAATCAAACCAGGATGAATCACTTTGTAGAAGCTTGATTTGGATACATAAAGTGTGGAGAATCACCAGGAAGTTGAATAAATCTCATAGGAGTTGGGATGAAGAAGTTATCCCACTTTCAAATCAGGTGATTCCAGTTTCCCAGTTTGGGAATAGGACAGCTTCTTCGTCGTTCCAATCAAACCAGGATGAATCACTTTGTGAGAAGCTTGATTTGGATACATAAAGTGGTGGAGAATCACCAGGAAGTTGAATAAATCTCATAGGAGTTGGGATGAAGAAGTTATCCCACTTTCAAATCAGGTGATTCCAGTTTCCCAGTTTGGGAATAGCACAGCTTCTTCGTCGTTCCAATCAAACCAGGATGAATCACTTTGTGAGAAGCTTGATTTGGATACATAAAGTGGTGGAGAATCACCAGGAAGTTGAATAAATCTCATAGGAGTTGGGATGAAGAAGTTATCCCACTTTCAATCAGGTGATTCCAGTTTCCCAGTTTGGGAATAGCACAGCTTCTTCGTCCTTCCAATCAAACCAGGATGAATCACTTTGTGAGAAGCTTGATTTGGATACATAAAGTGGTGGAGAATCACCAGGAAGTTGAATAAATCTCATAGGAGTTGGGATGAAGAAGTTATCCCACTTTCAAATCAGGTGATTCCAGTTTCCCAGTTTGGGAATAGCACAGCTTCTTCGTCGTTCCAATCAAACCAGGATGAATCACTTTGTGAGAAGCTTGATTTGGATACATAAAGTGGTGGAGAATCACCAGGAAGTTGAATAAATCTCATAGGAGTTGGGATGAAGAAGTTATCCCACTTTCAAATCAGGTGATTCCAGTTTCCCAGTTTGGGAATAATAGCACAGCTTCTTCGTCCTTCCAATCAAACCAGGATGAATCACTTTGTGAGAAGCTTGATTTGGATACATAAAGTGGTGGAGAATCACCAGGAAGTTGAAATAAATCTCATAGGAGTTGGGATGAAGAAGTTATCCCACTTTCAAATCAGGTGATTCCAGTTTCCCAGTTTGGGAATAGCACAGCTTCTTCGTCCTTCCAATCAAACCAGGATGAATCACTTTGTGAGAAGCTTGATTTGGATACATAAAGTGGTGGAGAATCACCAGGAAGTTGAATAAATCTCATAGGAGTTGGGATGAAGAAGTTATCCCACTTTCAAATCAGGTGATTCCAGTTTCCCAGTTTGGGAATAGCATAGCTTCTTCGTCCTTCCAATCAAACCAGGATGAATCACTTTGTGAGAATCTTGATTTGGATACATAAAGTGGTGGAGAATCACCAGGAAGTTGAATAAATCTCATAGGAGTTGGGATGAAGAAGTTATCCCACTTTCAAATCAGGTGATTCCAGTTTCCCAGTTTGGGAATAGCTTCTTCGTCCTTCCAATCAAACCAGGATGAATCACTTTGTGAGAATCTTGATTTGGATACATAAAGTGGTGGAGAATCACCAGGAAGTTGAATAAATCTCATAGGAGTTGGGATGAAGAAGTTATCCCACTTTCAAATCAGGGGATTCCAGTTTTCCAGTTTGGGAATAGCAAAGCTTCTTCGTCCTTCCAATCAAACCAGGATGAATCACTTTGTGAGAAGCTTGATTTGGATACATAAAGTGGTGGAGAATCATCAGGAAGTTGAATAAATCTCATAGGAGTTGGGATGAAGAAGTTATCCCACTTTCAAATCAGGTGATTCCAGTTTCCCAGTTTGGGAATAGCACAGCTTCTTCGTCCTTCCAATCAAACCAGGATGATTCTCTTTGTGAGAAGCTTGATTTGGATACATAAGTGTGGGAGAATCACCAGGAAGTTGAATAAATCTCATAGGAGTTGGGATGGAAGAAAGTTATCCCACTTTCAAATCAGGTGATTCCAGTTTCCCAGTTTGGGAATAGCACAGCTTCTTCGTCCTTCCAATCAAACCAGGATGAATCACTTTGTGAGAAGCTTGATTTGGATACATAAAGTGGTGGAGAATCACCAGGAAGTTGAATAAATCTCATAGGAGTTGGATGAAGAAGTTATCCCACTTTCAAATCAGGTGATTCCAGTTTCCCAGTTTGGGAATAGCACAGCTTCTTCGTCCTTCCAATCAAACCAGGATGAATCACTTTGTGAGAAGCTTGATTTGGATACATAAAGTGGTGGAGAATCACCAGGAAGTTGAATAAATCTCATAGGAGTTGGGATGAAGAAGTTATCCCACTTTCAATCAGGTGATTCCAGTTTGGTGTGTTGACATGAAGAATAAAGCAAGAAGATAGGAACTTGGAGAACAAGGCTGTCCGTACAACCTAAGAGTGACTTGCAAGGAAAGGAAGCAAGTCATGAGTTAACCAACTCGGTCAAGTGATTAAAAGATCTCCTAGTGAGTGGGAATGTCGACATGTATCCGTTGAAGAGAAGTGAGTGGAGGAGTCACGGGTGTGTCTAAGAGAAGAGAGAGGGAGCTGACCGTTGGGAGCTGTCACTATCCCTCTTGCTGAACGAGCCATCCGCGGATCTGCCTCCTCTTTGTTTATTCTTTCCCTTGTACTATCTTCTCATTGTTTATGCATTCTTGTATGTCTTTAAATACCCTGTCATGTGTAACAAATCAAGTAAGGAAACTTATTCTCCTTCTATTCTCTTTGTCACACTCTCACGGAAACTCTCTCCATCTCTTACTCTTCTCTCTTAATCTCTCCTTAATCTTCTAAAACTCTCATGGTATCAGAGCAGCTGTGCTCTTGAGACCTAAATCTCTTTTTCTTCCGCGAACTCTCTGTGTTTTATTTCTATTTTTGGCAAAGTTCATCCTGTTCTTGAGGTGTTCTTCAATCTCATTTCCAGAATTTGCCAAAAATAGCAAAGTTCATCCAAAACTTTCGTTCCTCTTTCTCTCTTGATGGATACCTCCGAGAACCCAAAGATGGTGATGATACCAGTTACTCTCAAGGGTCCTAACTACCTGACATGGGCAAGACTTGCCAAAACAGCTCTCGGAGGCAGAGGCCTTTGGGAGATTGTTGAAGAAGGCCGCCCCACCAAGAAGACTGTTCTAGGAGAGGATGGCAAAGAAGTGGTGGTTGCGGATGCTGGGGATAAGAAGAAAGGTCAGGAGGACCTCATGGTGTTGTCTATCATCCAGAATAGCCTCGCCCCTTCTCTCCAAGAGGCTTATGCATTCTGTGAAACTTCCAAGGAGCTGTGGGATACTCTCAAGAAGGTGTATGCCAACAAATCCAACATCAGCAAGGTGTATGAAGTAAAAGGAGCAATCAACTCTCTAAGTCAAGAGGACACAGACTTTGATGCTCATTTTGGGAAGTTCCGGTCTCTATGGGCTGAACTAGAGATGCTCAGACCCGCAACAATTGATCCGGATGTTCTACATGAAAGAAGGGAGCAAGATAAGGTCTTTGCCTTGCTGCTCACTCTCAACCCAGGGTATGATGACCTTATTAGGCACATACTGAGGAACAAGGAGCTTCCATCTCTAGATGAAGTGTGTGCTGAGATTCAGAAGGAGCACGGCTCAGTGGGTCTCTTTAAGAGAAAGGGGGAGCTAGTGATGGCCAATCAAGCTGAAGGAGCCGAGAGCAAACCTGCCGGAGTAGCCAACAAAGGGTACTACAAGCCGGAGGAAAAGAAAGTGTGGGTGTGTGATCATTGCAAGAGGAAGGGTCACGGCAAGGACAAGTGCTGGATACTTCACCCACACCTCAAACCGGCTAAGTTCAAGACTGATGGTCGAGCAAACTACTCAGGTGATGTAGGAGAAGCTTCCACGGCCTACCGCACTCATGAGGGCAAGGGAAACCAGGATGAGTCCATCAAGAAATCTGACATTGAGGCACTCATCAAAGCTCTCAAGGAGTCTGGTAAAACTCTTGGTTCCTCTCTTAGTGCATCATATCAATTGCCTAGGAGTTTATTCACGGCATTTCAAGTTGCTCATGAATCTGATAGAGTTAAACCCTTAGTCATAGACTCAGGAGCCTCTCATCACATGATTAGTGATTTAAACTTGATTAAAAATATCACTCCTGCAGTAGGAAATGTTATGATAGCTGATGGTAACAAGGTTCCAATTAAAGGCATAGGGGAACTTAAATTATTTGAGAAAGAATCCAAAGCCTTCTACATGCCTAGTTTCACTTCTAATCTATTATCTGTGAAAAGGGTGACCAATGACTTGAATTGCAATGTTATATTTACGCCTGATGATGTCTACTTTCAGGATATTGACTCATGTAGGTTGCTTGGCAAAGGTGTGAGCAAGGGAAACCTGTACTTGCTAGAAGACACTAAGCTTGCATCCGATCTATCTGTTGCTTTCAATTCAAGTTTTAATTTCCCTAAAGATGTAATGTGGCATGCTAGATTAGGACATCCTCATTCTCGTGCCTTGAACATCATGTTGCCTAGTATTTCATTCCAACAAGATTGTGAAGCTTGTATCTTAGGAAAACATTGCAAAACTGTATTTCCCAAGTCTAGTACAATCTATGAACACTGCTTTGATTTAATTCACTCGGATGTATGGACAGCTCCATGTCTTTCTAGAGAACATCACAAGTATTTTGTGACCTTTATTGATGAGAAATCCAAGTACACATGGATCACTCTCTTACAATCAAAGGATAGGGTCTTAGATGCATTTATAAACTTTGAAACATATGTCTCTAACCATTATAATGCCAAAGTTAAGATTTTGAGATCAGATAATGGAGGAGAGTACACCAGCAATGCATTCAAAGCCCATCTAGCCAAACGAGGTGTGATCCATCAAACCAGCTGTCCATACACTCCCCAACAAAATGGTGTGGCCGAGAGGAAGAACAGGCATCTCATGGAGGTCACTAGGAGCATGATGTTCCATACTAGTGTCCCAAAGAGTTTTTGGGGTGATGCGGTCCTAACTGCATGCTACCTGATCAACCGCATTCCTACCAGAGTTCTAAAAGACTCCTCTCCATTTGAGGTATTGAACAAAGCTAAACCATCTATTGATCATATGCGTGTGTTTGGGTGCCTGTGTTTTGTTTTGAAACCAGGAGAACTGAGGAACAAACTGGAGGCTAAGAGCACAAGAGCTATGTTCATTGGGTATTCACCAAACCAGAAGGGCTATAAGTGCTATGAACCAGAGACTAGGAGAGTCTTGGTATCTAGAGATGTGAAGTTTGTAGAAACCAGAGGGTACTACAACAACAAGGATTGGAATGAGCTGGAGAACTTGTCTCAATCCGCATCAGATAGAGCAGCCAATCTCAGACAAGTCATGAGGAGACTTGGGGTCAGCTTACCTATGGAAGAGCCGGGACAAGCAGGATCAGATAATGTGGGAGGATCAAGCCGGTCTGAAGAGCAAACCGAGACAACTACAGATGAAGTTGAGATCCAAGAAGCTGCTCCCCTTGATCCTGAGGGGGGAAATCAGGGTGAACCACCTGTATCTGAGGAAGTTCATGATCAAGAAGAGCACCATGACCAAGAGGAGGAAGTAGAGGATCAGAATCAGAACTTGGAAGGTGGAGAAGGCACTCAGAATGAAAATGATCAGCCAGTACTTAGGAGAAGTACTAGGATCAAGAAGCCGGCTTCAAACTGGAACAACACCAGAGTCTACTTCAATGCAGAGGCAGTAGCTCACCCACCCAGTGGCGTGTGCTCCCTAGCTCACTATCCAGAAGAACATCAAGCCTTTGTGGGTTCATTGGATCAGGAATGGATACCAAGAACATATGCAGAAGCTATGGAAGATGATGAATGGAGGGAATCAGTGAATGATGAAATGGGAGCCATGGAGAGGAACAACACCTGGTATGAGACAGAGCTTCCAAAAGGAAAGAAAGCCGTGACCAGCAGACTCATACACACCATCAAGTATCTTGCAAATGGGAAGCCAGAAAGAAAGAAGACCAGATTGGTAGCAAGAGGATACACACAAGTTTATGGAGAAGACTATCTAGACACCTTTGCACCAGTGGCCAAGCTCCACACAATCCGGATTATCCTTTCATTGGCAGTAAATCAAGAGTGGGATCTTTGGCAAATGGATGTGAAGAATGCCTTCTTGCAAGGTGAACTAGAAGATGAGGTATATATGAGACCACCGCCGGGAATGGAAGAGATGGTGAAACCAGGGAATGTACTCAGACTCAGAAAAGCCATATATGGTTTGAAGCAATCACCAAGAGCTTGGTATCACAAGCTGAGCACTACACTGAATGGGAAAGGCTTTGTGAAGTCTCAAGCGGATCACACACTCTTCACTCTCACCAGCAAGCAAGGGATTGTTGTGATTCTAGTCTATGTGGATGATATCATCATCACTGGTTGTGACAAGGAGGGGATCAGTTCAACCAAGACCTTTCTTAAAGCCGCATTTGATATCAAAGACCTAGGAGAACTGAAGTACTTCCTCGGCATTGAGATGTGCAGATCAAAGGAAGGATTGTTCATGTCCCAAAGAAAGTATACCCTGGACATCTTAAAGGAGGCAGGAGATCTTGGAGGAAGACAAGCCAAGACACCACTTGAAGAAGGTTACAAGGTATTGCGAGAGGGGGAGTATGAAGATACTCCATTTGAAGACGTCAAGCAGTATAGAAGGATGGTTGGGAAGCTGATCTATCTAACCATCACTCGGCCAGATGTGTGCTTTGCAGTTAATCAAGTAAGCCAGCACATGCAAACTCCCAAGGTTCATCACTGGAACATGGTGGAGAGGATCCTAAGATACTTGAGAGAGGCGCCAGGTCAGGGTGTATGGATGGCTTGCAACAAGAACACTGAGGTGATAGGATACTGTGATGCAGATTGGGCTGGGGACAGAGTAGACAGAAGGTCAACCACCGGCTATTGTACATTCATTGGAGGGAATCTGGTCACTTGGAAGAGCAAGAAGCAGAAGGTGGTGTCTTGCTCAAGTGCAGAAGCAGAGTACAGATCAATGAGGAAGCTAACCAGTGAGCTTATCTGGATAAAGGGGCTTCTAGGCGACTTGGGAATTGAGATCACCACTCCCATGACCATGCATTGTGACAATCAAGCTGCAATACACATTGCATCCAACTCAGTCTTCCATGAGAGGACAAAACACATAGAAGTGGACTGTCACAAGGTGAGACAAGCAGTAGAACAGCAAGTGATCCTCCCATGCTATACAAGAAGTGAGGATCAGCTGGCTGACATCTTCACCAAGGCAGCCAGCAGCAAAGTTTGTGAGTCCATTCTTCCAAGACTTGGACTCATAAACCTTCCATGTCAATGATCCCCTCACCATGGAGTATTCTACTCTTTTTCCTTTGCTTGGTTTTTATCCCAAGTGGTTTTTCCAAGTAAAGGTTTTAATGAGGGAATGCTTCATGGATTTCCAAGCTTGACACTCACTACTGTCAAGCTTGAGGGGGAGTGTTGACATGAAGAATAAAGCAAGAAGATAGGAACTTGGAGAACAAGGCTGTCCGTACAACCTAAGAGTGACTTGCAAGGAAAGGAAGCAAGTCATGAGTTAACCAACTCGGTCAAGTGATTAAAAGATCTCCTAGTGAGTGGGAATGTCGACATGTATCCGTTGAAGAGAAGTGAGTGGAGGAGTCACGGGTGTGTCTAAGAGAAGAGAGAGGGAGCTGACCGTTGGGAGCTGTCACTATCCCTCTTGCTGAACGAGCCATCCGCGGATCTGCCTCCTCTTTGTTTATTCTTTCCCTTGTACTATCTTCTCATTGTTTATGCATTCTTGTATGTCTTTAAATACCCTGTCATGTGTAACAAATCAAGTAAGGAAACTTATTCTCCTTCTATTCTCTTTGTCACACTCTCACGGAAACTCTCTCCATCTCTTACTCTTCTCTCTTAATCTCTCCTTAATCTTCTAAAACTCTCATGAAGAAGTTATCCCACTTTCTAATCAGGTGATTCCAGTTTCCCAGTTTGGGAATAGGACAGCTTCTCCGTCGTTCCAATCAAACCAGGATGAATCACTTTGTAAGAAGCTTGATTTGGATACATAAAGTGTTGGAGAATCACCAGGAAGTTGAATAAATCTCATAGGAGTTGGGATGAAGAAGTTATCCCACTTTCAAATCAGGTGATTCCAGTTTCCCAGTTTGGGAATATGACAGCTTCTTCGTCGTTCCAATCAAACCAGGATGAGTCACTTTGTAAGAAGCTTGATTTTGATGCATAAAATGGTGGGGAAACACCAGGATGTTGAATAAATCTCATAGGAGTTGGGATGAAGAAGTTATCCCACTTTCAAATCAGGTGATTCCAGTTTCCCAGTTTGGGAATAGGACAGCTTCTTCGTCGTTCCAATCAAACCAGGATGAATAACTTTGTAAGAAGCTTGATTTTGATACATAAAATGGTGGAGAAACACCAGGAAATTGAATAAATCTCATAGGAGTTGGGATGAAGAAGTTATCTAATCAGGTGATTCCAGTTTCCCAGTTTGGGAATATGACAGCTTCTCCGTCGTTCCAATCAAACCAGGATGAATCACTTTGTAAGATACTTTATTTGGATACATAAAGTGTTGGAGAATCACCAGGAAGTTGAATAAATCTCATAGGAGTTGGGATGAAGAAGTTATCCCACTTTTAAATCAGGTGTTTCCAGTTTTCCAGTTTGGGAATAGGACAGCTTCTTCGTCGTTCCAATCAAACCATGATGAATCACTTTGTAAGAAGCTTGATTTTGATACATAAAATGGTGGAGAAACACCAGGATGTTGAAAAAATCTCATAGGAGTTGGGATGAAGAAGTTATCCCACTTTCTAATCAGGTGATTCCAGTTTCCCAGTTTGGGAATAGGATGTTGAACAGAAGAGAAGATAGAGCTTGTACAACAATAGGGCAAGCTCTAGAAGATGTCTAGAAGAGTTCAATCAAGCTTCAGAAGTGTTCTGAAGTAGTTATCTTGTGAAGTTAAGTCTAAGGAAAGACTTAGACTGATCATGTGAAGGCTTTGGAGGAGTTAGAGAGAAGATGGAAGTGTGGTGCAAAGATAGGGCGTTCAGTACGGCCTTGTACGGTCTAGGGTGAATCATGAAGGTGTTTGGGATCAGTCAAGAAGGAGATAAGGCAATGTGCATAGTTAGGGATTGTGGTACGGACAGGAGGTCCGTACCATCAACCGTACGGCCACTCCACACGCCCAAGTCACCCGGTTCAGCTTAAATCAAAGATGAGCAATGTGAGGGCGGTTTACTTTGATCCAATCCTATCTTAAGTGACCGTTGAAGGCTTATGGAGGGAAGGAATATACCTGAGCATCTTGTGGTCCAAGAGACAGGCTGGAAAGGGAAAAGAAGCTTTACCTTTACAGCCAAGACCCATCTCCTCCCTTCATTCAAAAGAAGCAATCTGAGCCTTCCATTTGAATCAGCCACGCCAGCTAGCACCAGAAACATCAAGACCAGTCTTCTCTCATCCTTACCATCCATTCTATCTTTTAATTACAGCCTTAGGATCTAGGTTTGTGATATAAGTTGTGTAAAGGCATATATAAGCCTCTTATGATCACTTTGTAAACTTTTAAGCTGAGAGAGTCTCTCTTCTTCATAAACTTGTTCTTGGTTCTTATTCTCTTGTTACTAAGTCTCTCTCTAATCTCCCATACACGTTCTCAGTCTCTCCCATACTCTCTTTGATTCTCTTAAACTCATTTCTATTCTTCATACTTCATCACACAACAATCTCTCATCTGTTCTTACATCACTCAAGTACTGGTACTCTGAAAACCTCATATGGTATCAGAGCCAGGTTCCTCAGACTCCTGGTGAAGACTTCCGCTACATCCACAAGCTCCCAAGCTCACGCCCTTGAAGATTCAGCTCACCTTGTCCAAAGTTTCTACCTTGAAGAGTTCTTTGACAGTCTTGTTCATCCGACTTCAACATAGAGTCCAAAAGAACCATTGTCATTGCTGTTACTCTCAATGGTCCCAACTACCTTCTCTGGTCACGCATGGTGAAGACAGCTCTAGGATGGAGAGGCTTATGGAGCCATTGCCTCACGGATGCTCCAAAGCTCTCCAAGACTGCCGGTTCAAATGAAAGCTCAGCAGATGGTGAATCCGGTTCCAAATCTGTATCTGAGGAGAAGTGGGAACAAGAAGACCTCAAGGTCTTATCCATTCTCCATAGCTCACTGTCTCCATCCATCCTTGAAGCATACTCATACTGTGAGAGTGCTAAAGACCTTTGGAGTACACTGAACAAGATATATGGGAACATCTCCAACATCAGCCGAGTATTTGAGATCAAGAAGTCCATCAACATCCTATCCCTTTTGGATGAGGAGTTCACTGCGCATCTAGGCAAGTTCAGAGCCCTTTGGTCTGAGCTAGAGATGCTTAGACCCCAATCTGTTGATCCGGAGGTGTTGATTGAAAGAAGGGAGCAAGACAAGGTGTTTGGCCTATTACTCACCCTCAGCCCTGCCTACAGCGCCTTGATTCAACATATCTTGAGGTCTGAGAAGCTCCCAACACTTGAAGAAGTGTGTTCCCAAGTCCAAAAGGAGGAGGGAACAATCGGGCTGTTTGGAACAAAGGAAACACTCTCCTTTGCTTCTCAAGCTGAAAGAAGCTCTCAGCCCAACAAGGCGCCTTACAAGAAGGGGGATAGGAGAGGCCTGAAGTGTGAGCATTGCAAGAGGGATGGGCACACCAAGGAGAGGTGTTGGATACTGAATCCAAGCCTCAAACCTGCCGAGTTCAAGTGAACCGTGCCCATGGAGGTTCAAGAGATCAGCTCGGATCTCTTGTTTGTAAGCAAACCTCCTAACCCTTAATAAGAGCTTGTGTCTTTATTTATTGTGCTGTGAGTGGTGTCTAGAGTCCCAGAATCTCATGTCTTGTTATTGCATTGTCTTGTGTGTTGCCATAGCTTGAATCATCATGAATGTGTTGTAGAATTGAGTAGAATGTCTCTACTGCTTGCAACATGTTTTGAAAAGCTGTTTTGCATACATAAGCATGTCTATGTTTACTGATGCTAATGCCTATGTTTAATCCATCAATGAAAGTCTAGCATCAATTAGAAAATGCCTAAGTAGCTTGCATAATCTGAAAATGCTTGTGCTTAGAGAGATTGCTTGCAAAGATAGAACTTGAAAATGACTTGTTTTAATCTGTTGCAATGCTTGTGAGATTGGGAATCAAACTTGATGATTAATCAAGGATTGATCCCAATACTCTTGTGTCTTATCCTTGCTGGAGTTTGAGTGGTGTTTCAGGTTCACAAGAAGTGTTCTTTACTCACCACCTATCCAAGACAAGAGGACGACCTGAACCATTGTGTGGAGCAATGGGAAGATACTTGTGTGTAGAAGCTGGTTTAAGAAGCGCAGGCCACGAGGTTGTTGAGCTCCTGGTTCAAGACATACAAGCGAAAGACCAACCATTGTGTGGAGCAATGGGAAGGTTCTTGTGTGTAGAAGCCGGTTTAAGAAGCGCAGGCCACAAGGTTGTTGAGCTCCTGGTTCAAGACACACAAGAAGAAGAAGGTCACCATCTAAGCCATGAGGAAGGCTGGTGATCTGAGGGTACTTGAAGCTGAAGGCAAAAGGGTGGATCAGTGATTTAAGCGCAGCTGTTAGGGTGATGTGCTCCTGGTCTTGAAGTTCATTGAGGCTCATTTCAAGCTTGGATCTCCCTCATTCTCGGTCTCAAGCTTGCGGTGGGGATTCAAATGACCAACCTGAAGAGCTAAAGTTCAAGACCTGTTTCCTCCCTATCATTACAATAGAATGATAGAATGAAGCCTGTTGCCAACATTCTGTGGGAAGTCCACAGCCTGCTCCAAAGAGGGTAGAGAGGATGTTGTGACAATGGAGAGATGACTTGTGGTTCTGTCCATGGTGGTTTAGTCACCATAGCCTACACATCAGATGAGTGTAGAGAGGACAGTCGACATGCAAAGAAAGAGCATCACCAGGAGGGTGATGCAATTTAAACCAAGACCATTGCAAGCTGATCATGCCCATGGAGGTTCAAGAGATCAGCTCGGATCTCTTGTTTGTAAGCAAACCTCCTAACCCTTAGAAATTGTCTAAGTTGCTTGCATCATTGATCTTGATTAATATGTCTCATGGATTGAACCTGTTGCATTCATATAGTTAATGCTTTAGGATTGTGCATTCATGTATTGATGCATTTAAAAATGAGCCTAAATTGTCAATGTATTGTTTAAAGCTTGCATTGTCATTTTAGAGATTGAAAACTGCTTGTTCTTGCCTTGATTGATTGGCTTGTTTCAAGGTTTATATTCTGCTGAAGCATTGGTGATCAAACAGGATAAATTATCTTGGTTTGATCCCAATGGGATGATCTGATCTTGCATTGAGTTGTGGTGGTGTTAGGTACACAAGGAAAGTGATACATGTAACTCGCCAACAGCCAAGAATGTAGTGACAAAGGTCTTGTGCCATTGCATATCATCACTAGGACATGTTAGTCCATAATCTACAGGAAGTGTAGTGTGATTGATTATGCAATGAGAGATGGCCATTGCATAATACCATTGGACATATCCAGTCCAAAGACTACAGGAAGTGTAGCATGGGTCATTATGCAATGAGAAGTGTGTCTTGTGAGACTCTCTATGGTGATTCAAACACCCTAGTTCCTGGTAAAGGAAGAGAGTAAACTCACAAGAAGAAAGCTATCATGAAAGATGATCGTTATTAGACCATGGAGATGCATAGGATCATCACAAGCTTAGCTCCTTCTATTCTCGGTTCTAAGCTTGAGGGGGAGTCTTAATGCATATGATCCATGGTCAGTAACAAGTCTTTTGCAAAAGCTTCTTCAAGGATCATCAACCGGACCAAGTCAGTGGCGTGTCTAGGCAAGAGGCTGTTCAGAGCAGCCTTGGAGAGTGAGGAAGAAAGCTCTCCATCAATGCGGCTTCAATGAGAGGTGATTGAGGAGAAGCTGATAAATCCATTCTGCCGTTCCAAGAAGTTGATGATGCCATGAAGATGGTGCATTGGCCGAGTTAGGAAACTCACAAAAACACAAGGGAAGTTCCCTTAGACTTTTAAAACTCTTTTCAATCTTTTTCATTCATCTTATTCATTGCTTGTGCTTGAAAAGATACTTAAGATGATTATGATTGAATTGTGAGATTGTGTGCATCAAGTGTGATGCAGGATATTCATTTTCTTGTTTTTGATAGGTACTGATGCACCTTTGGGATAATGTATCAGGTACCATTGCTTGAGCCTCACTAAAGATGTTCCTGGTCAGTTCCGAGCTTCTCTAAGATGGCTGAGAAGTCTGTTGAGAGGGGGAGATCCAAACCAGTTCTAGGAAGAGGGCAAGCCGTGTGTGAAGTGTTGATCAGCCTCACTAGTGTTTTGAAGATGATCTGGTCGTGTCCTAGCTTCTCTAAGATGGCTGTGAAGTCAGTTGAGAGGGGGAGACTTCAAACCGGTTCCATGAAGAGGTGAAGCTGAAGTGTGAAGTGTGAAGTGTGCGCAAAGCTGTGAAGAGTTGCTGCACCTGTTAGGCCGTGATCCAGAGCTTCTTGTGTCCAACCACACTGGTTCTAAGGCACAAGAGCTCACTGGCTAATCCCTAGGCTTTGAAGAGCTCTACTCTTTTTCCCTTGCAAGGTTTTGTCCCAATGGGTTTTCCTTGTAAGGTTTTTAATGAGGGAGACTCTTCAGAGTTCCAAGCTTGGCTTAGGATCTCCTAAAGTCAAGCTTGAGGGGGAGTGTTGAACAGAAGAGAAGATAGAGCTTGTACAACAATAGGGCAAGCTCTAGAAGATGTCTAGAAGAGTTCAATCAAGCTTCAGAAGTGTTCTGAAGTAGTTATCTTGTGAAGTTAAGTCTAGGAAAGACTTAGACTGATCATGTGAAGGCTTTCGAGGAGTTAGAGAGAAGATGGAAGTGTGGTGCAAAGATAGGGCGTTCAGTACGGCCTTGTACGGTCTAGGGTGAATCATGAAGGTGTTTGGGATCAGTCAAGAAGGAGATAAGGCAATGTGCATAGTTAGGGATTGTGGTACGGACAGGAGGTCCGTACCATCAACCGTACGGCCACTCCACACGCCCAAGTCACCCGGTTCAGCTTAAATCAAAGATGAGCAATGTGAGGGCGGTTTACTTTGATCCAATCCTATCTTAAGTGACCGTTGAAGGCTTATGGAGGGAAGGAATATACCTGAGCATCTTGTGGTCCAAGAGACAGGCTGGAAAGGGAAAAGAAGCTTTACCTTTACAGCCAAGACCCATCTCCTCCCTTCATTCAAAAGAAGCAATCTGAGCCTTCCATTTGAATCAGCCACGCCAGCTAGCACCAGAAACATCAAGACCAGTCTTCTCTCATCCTTACCATCCATTCTATCTTTTAATTACAGCCTTAGGATCTAGGTTTGTGATATAAGTTGTGTAAAGGCATATATAAGCCTCTTATGATCACTTTGTAAACTTTTAAGCTGAGAGAGTCTCTCTTCTTCATAAACTTGTTCTTGGTTCTTATTCTCTTGTTACTAAGTCTCTCTCTAATCTCCCATACACGTTCTCAGTCTCTCCCATACTCTCTTTGATTCTCTTAAACTCATTTCTATTCTTCATACTTCATCACACAACAATCTCTCATCTGTTCTTACATCACTCAAGTACTGGTACTCTGAAAACCTCATATAGGACAGCTTATCCGTCGTTCCAATCAAACCAGGATGAATCACTTTGTAAGAAGCTTGATTTGGATACATAAAGTGTTGGAGAATCACCAGGAAGTTGAATAAATCTCATAGGAGTTGGGATGAAGAAGTTATCCCACTTTCAAATCAGGTGATTCCAGTTTCCCAGTTTGGGAATAGGACAGCTTCTTCGTCGTTCCAATCAAACCAGGATGAATTACTTTGTAAAAAGCTTGATTTGGATACATAAAGTGTTGGAGAATTACCAGGAAGTTGAATAAATCTCATAGGAGTTGGGATGAAGAAGTTATCCCACTTTCAAATCAGGTGATTCCAGTTTCCCAGTTTGGGAATAGGACAGCTTCTTCGTCGTTCTGATCAAACCATGATGAGTCACTTTGTAAGAAGCTTGATTTTGATACATAAAATGGTGGGGAAACACCAGGATGTTGAATAAATCTTATAGGAGTTGGGATGAAGAAGTTATCCCACTTTCAAATCAGGTGATTCCAGTTTCCCAGTTTGGGAATAGGACAGCTTCTTCGTCGTTCCAATCAAACCAGGATGAATAACTTTGTAAGAAGCTTGATTTTGATACATAAAATGGTGGAGAAACACCAGGAAGTTGAATAAATCTCATAGGAGTTGGGATGAAGAAGTTATCCCACTTTCTAATCAGGTGATTCCAGTTTCCCAGTTTGGGAATAGGACAGCTTCTCCGTCGTGCCAATCAATCCAGGATGAATCACTTTGTAAGATACTTGATTTGGATACATAAAGTGTTGGAGAATCACCAGGAAGTTGAATAAATCTCATAGGAGTTGGGATGAAGAAGTTATCCCACTTTCAAATCAGGTGATTCCAGTTTCCCAGTTTGGGAATAGGACAGCTTCTTTGTCGTTCCAATCAAACAATGATGAATCACTTTGTAAGAAGCTTTATTTTGATACATAAAATGGTGGAGAAACACCAGGATGTTGAAAAAATCTCATAGGAGTTTGGATGAAGAAGTTATCCCACTTTCTAATCAGGTGATTCCAGTTTCTCAGTTTGGGAATAGGACAGCTTCTCCGTCGTTCCAATCAAACCAGGATGAATCACTTTGTAAGAAGCTTGATTTGGATACATAAAGTGTTGGAGAATCACCAGGAAGTTGAATAAATCTCATAGGAGTTGGGATGAAGAAGTTATCCCACTTTCAAATCAGGTGATTCCAGTTTCCCAGTTTGGGAATAGGACAGCTTCTTCGTCGTTCCAATCAAACCAGGATGAGTCACTTTGTAAGAAGCTTGATTTTGATACATAAAATGGTGGGGAAACACCAGGATGTTGAATAAATCTCATAGGAGTTGGGATGAAGAAGTTATCCCACTTTCAAATCAGGTGATTCCAGTTTCCCAGTTTGGGAATAGGACAGCTTCTTCGTCGTTCCAATCAAACCAGGATGAATAACTTTGTAAGAAGCTTGATTTTGATACATAAAATGGTGGAGAAACACCAGGAAGTTGAATAAATCTCATAGGAGTTGGGATGAAGAAGTTATCCCACTTTCTAATCAGGTGATTCCAGTTTCCCAGTTTGGGAATAGGACAGCTTCTCCGTCGTTCCAATCAAACCAGGATGAATCACTTTGTAAGATACTTGATTTGGATACATAAAGTGTTGGAGAATCACCAGGAAGTTGAATAAATCTCATAGGAGTTGGGATGAAGAAGTTATCCCACTTTCAAATCTGGTGATTCTAGTTTCCCAAATTGGGAATAGGACAGCTTCTTCGTCGTTCCAATCAAACCATGATGAATCACTTTGTAAGAAGCTTTATTTTGATACATAAAATGGTGGAGAAACACCAGGATGTTGAAAAAATCTCATAGGAGTTTGGATGAAGAAGTTATCCCACTTTCTAATCAGGTGATTCCAGTTTCCCAGTTTGGGAATAGGACAGCTTCTCCGTCGTTCCAATCAAAGCAGGATGAATCACTTTGTAAGAAGCTTGATTTGGATACATAAAGTGTTGGAGAATCACCAGGAAGTTGAATAAATCTCATAGGAGTTGGGATGAAGAAGTTATCCCACTTTCAAATCAGGTGATTTCAGTTTCCCAGTTTGGGAATAGGACAGCTTCTTCGTCGTTCCAATCAAACCAGGATGAGTCACTTTGTAAGAAGCTTGATTTTGATACATAAAATGGTGGGTAAACACCAGGATGTTGAATAAATCTCATAGGAGTTGGGATGAAGAAGTTATCCCACTTTCAAATCAGGTGATTCCAGTTTCCCAGTTTGGGAATAGGACAGCTTCTTCGTCGTTCCAATCAAACCAGGATGAATAACTTTGTAAGAAGCTTGATTTTGATACATAAATTGGTGAAGAAACACCAGGAAGTTGAATAAATCTCATAGGAGTTGGGATGAAGAAGTTATCCCACTTTCTAATCAGGTGATTCCAGTTTCCCAGTTTGGGAATAGGACAGCTTCTCCGTCGTTCCAATCAAACCAGGATGAATCACTTTGTAAGATACTTGATTTGGATACATAAAGTGTTGGAGAATCACCAGGAAGTTGAATAAATCTCATAGGAGTTGGGATGAAGAAGTTATCCCACTTTTAAATCAGGTGATTCCAGTTTCCCAGTTTGGGAATAGGACAGCTTCTTCGTCGTTCCAATCAAACCATGATGAATCACTTTGTAAGAAGCTTGATTTTGATACATAAAATGGTGGAGAAACACCAGGATGTTGAAAAAATCTCATAGGAGTTGGGATGAAGAAGTTATCCCACTTTCTAATCAGGTGATTCCAGTTTCCCAGTTTGGGAATAGGACAGCTTATCCGTCGTTCCAATCAAACCAGGATGAATAACTTTGTAAGAAGCTTGATTTGGATACATAAAGTGTTGGAGAATCACCAGGAAGTTGAATAAATCTCATAGGAGTTGGGATGAAGAAGTTATCCCACTTTCAAATCAGGTGATTCCAGTTTCCCAGTTTGGGAATAGGACAGCTTCTTCGTCGTTCCAATCAAACCAGGATGAATTACTTTGTAAAATGCTTGATTTGGATACATAAAGTGTTGGAGAATTACCAGGAAGTTGAATAAATCTCATAGGAGTTGGGATGAAGAAGTTATCCCACTTTCAAATCAGGTGATTCCAGTTTCCCAGTTTGGGAATAGGACAGCTTCTTCGTCGTTCCGATCAAACCATGATGAGTCACTTTGTAAGAAGCTTGATTTTGATACATAAAATGGTGGGGAAACACCAGGATGTTGAATAAATCTTATAGGAGTTGGGATGAAGAAGTTATCCCACTTTCAAATCAGGTGATTCCAGTTTCCCAGTTTGGGAATAGGACAGCTTCTTCGTCGTTCCAATCAAACCAGGATGAATAACTTTGTAAGAAGCTTGATTTTGATACATAAATTGGTGAAGAAACACCAGGAAGTTGAATAAATCTCATAGGAGTTGGGATGAAGAAGTTATCCCACTTTCTAATCAGGTGATTCCAGTTTCCCAGTTTGGGAATAGGACAGCTTCTCCGTCGTTCCAATCAAACCAGGATGAATCACTTTGTAAGATACTTGATTTGGATACATAAAGTGTTGGAGAATCACCAGGAAGTTGAATAAATCTCATAGGAGTTGGGATGAAGAAGTTATCCCACTTTCAAATCAGGTGATTCCAGTTTCCCAGTTTGGGAATAGGACAGCTTCTTCGTCGTTCCGATCAAACCATGATGAGTCACTTTGTAAGAAGCTTGATTTTGATACATAAAATGGTGGGGAAACACCAGGATGTTGAATAAATCTTATAGGAGTTGGGATGAAGAAGTTATCCCACTTTCAAATCAGGTGATTCCAGTTTCCCAGTTTGGGAATAGGACAGCTTCTTCGTCGTTCCAATCAAACCAGGATGAATAACTTTGTAAGAAGCTTGATTTGGATACATAAATTGGTGAAGAAACACCAGGAAGTTGAATAAATCTCATAGGAGTTGGGATGAAGAAGTTATCCCACTTTCTAATCAGGTGATTCCAGTTTCCCAGTTTGGGAATAGGACAGCTTCTCCGTCGTTCCAATCAAACCAGGATGAATCACTTTGTAAGATACTTGATTTGGATACATAAAGTGTTGGAGAATCACCAGGAAGTTGAATAAATCTCATAGGAGTTGGGATGAAGAAGTTATCCCACTTTCAAATCAGGTGATTCCAGTTTCCCAGTTTGGGAATAGGACAGCTTCTTCGTCGTTCCAATCAAACAATGATGAATCACTTTGTAAGAAGCTTTATTTTGATACATAAAATGGTGGAGAAACACCAGGATGTTGAAAAAATCTCATAGGAGTTTGGATGAAGAAGTTATCCCACTTTCTAATCAGGTGATTCCAGTTTCCCAGTTTGGGAATAGGACAGCTTCTCCGTCGTTCCAATCAAACCAGGATGAATCACTTTGTAAGAAGCTTGATTTGGATACATAAAGTGTTGGAGAATCACCAGGAAGTTGAATAAATCTCATAGGAGTTGGGATGAAGAAGTTATCCCACTTTCAAATTATTAGATTAAGAGATCCTTAGAGTAATCAGAATAAAGAGAGTGTTTAGGAAGTGATTAAGAGAAGTTTGTGAAAGACTAGGAGATTAGATAGAGCCGTTTAGTGTCTAAGAGAAAACCATAGTGTCTAAGAGTTTAGAGAGACTCAAACTGCATAATCTTCATTAGGGTTGATGAGTTACAATATATAGAGAGAGCATACAAGGGTTTTCGAAATCAAGAGAAGACTAAAGCATGTGAGGTCAATCAGGAGAGGATAAGCTCATTTGGACTAGCCAATTAGCTTCTCCACATGCGCGGAGTATCTGGCATCTTGGACCGAGATGCTCTTGCCTTTCCAGCTGTTCCAGCCTGTCAAGGCGCGCTCTACCTTATCCCTAAACGGTCTGATGCCTCAAGGTAAGTTCCTTCCCTTTTCCTTAGTTACCGTGTTACTTGACTGATGCAAGGTAAGTCTTGGTCGATGCTGGATGGTACGGACTGTACGGCTTGTACGGCCTTGTACGGACGTTCGTACCATGCTCTCCCTAAACTCCCTTAAGCTTCCTCATCTCCTTTCCTCTTCAACTCCTTAGCTCTTCATATATATATTCAGCTCAACTCAACACTCCCCCTCAAGCTTAGCTTTGTATAAGTCTAAGCTTGGACAGCCACAAGATCTTCCTCATTAAAAACCTCACCAAAGAAAACCCAATGGGATAAAACTTTGATGAGGGAAAAAGAGTAAAGACCTTGCAGCTAAGGGGATTAGCTCCTTCTCTTCCCAAGATCAATGAGGCCCAACCTGATGTGAATGGACTCCATTGTCTTCTGTCTTGCAGCCTTGGTGAACACATCCGCTAGCTGATCTTCACTCCTTGTGTAACATGGCAAGATCACCCCTAGCACAATCATCTGCCTCACCTTGTGACAATCAACTTCAATGTGCTTGGTCCTCTCATGAAACACCGAGTTGGATGCAATGTGGATGGCAGCTTGATTGTCACAATGCATTGTCATTGGAGTTGCTTGATCAATCTCCAAGTGCTTCAAGATGCCTTTGATCCATACCAACTCGTTGGTGAGCTTCAGCATGGCTCTATACTCGGCTTCTGCACTTGAACATGACACTACCTTCTGCTTCTTGCTCTTCCAAGTCACCAAGTTGCCTCCAATGAACGTGCAATAGCCTGTGGTTGATCTCCTGTCTGCTCTATCACCAGCCCAATCCGCATCACAATATCCCACCACTTCAGTGCTTCCATTGCAGCCCATCCATACTCCTTGATCAGGTGAGCCGTTGAGATACATCAAGATCCTCTCCACTATGAGAATTGAGAGCTCTGGCTGTGTATGTGTATGAGAAGCCATTAGAGGCAAAGAATAAGGTCTTGAACTAGTTGAATAAGAGGTCTGATGAAACTAGTATGAACTTGAATCAGAAACAAAGAGACTTAGAGAGATTAAGAGATTAGAGACTAAGAAAGGGGTAGATTAAGGGAATCTGATCAAGAATACACTTTTATATTTATGAAGGAGTTGGGGAAATCCCCCATACTCTCTTAAGAGAGTTACAAACGCCCATGAGGTCTTTATATAGGTTTTACACTCTTGCAAACTCATAAACCTATATCTAATGGATAGAAATAACTTAAGAGGAATGGATGGTGAGGATGAGTTGGTCTTGTTGTAATCTGAGTGATGTGTGCTGATTGGATAAGCTAAGCTGGCTCACTTTAATTCAAACCAAGGCAAGCTGGCTCCTTGCTTGTGATTGGCTCTCCTTAGGCTCCTTCTAATCTTCCCATGCATCTGTCCAGGTTCATGGTCGTGGCTCCCTTCTCTTTACAGCAAGAGACAGCCTGTCCAAGACCAGAACTAGCCAATCACACACAAGGAAGCTCCCATTGGTTGTTTGCCTCCACAAAGCATCTTCTTGATTCCCTTTGACTAGATTCAAACCTTGGTGCCTTATCCACATACTATGCACACTCTTCACATCCTGAATAGTGACCCAAATAGTGAATAGTCAACCTGAATAGTGACTAGTGATTCACTATTCACTTTTACACCAACTTGCCCAAACTTCTCCAATCTTACTGTGGTAACTCTCCAAAGTTACTGTGGTAACTTTGGAGTTACTGTCTGACCCAAATCTTCTCTAAATGGTGTCTAAGTCCCTCCTGGACTTAACCTTATCTTTGCACACTCATCAGACCACTTCTAAAGCCTTAAGACTCTCCCAAAGCCTTAACATACAATCTCTGAAGATCTTGCCATGTCTTTGCACAAGCACCAACTCAACTCATCACTTTTGCTTCTCCACTTCTTCTCTTCAAGTTAACACTCCCCCTCAAGCTTGACTCTAGCTGATCCTAAGTCAAGCTTGGAACCTTGAAGAACTTCCTCATTAAAAACCTCACCAAGGAAAACCCTTTGGGACAAAACCTTGATGAGGGAAAAAGAGTAAAGTCTCCAAGGCCTAGGGATTGGCCAGTGAGTCTTTGTGCCTTACCAACAATGTAAGGGACACAAAGACTCTGGATCATGGCCTCTACAATCATCCCACGCCTTGTACTCTCCTTACTGCCTAATCTTGGTCTCTCCCCCTTTCATCTAACCTCTTGTTAGGTTGAAGTGCTCGGACACACCAGATCAGCCTCTTCTTGGAGATATAACTTCTCTTACTGAGTCTTGGCTGCTTCTTCTTCTTATAGAGTCGCCACCTTGTTGTTTGAGCTACATGAGGATGCTTCAGCCACTCTCCAATCACCTCAACACTTGAAGCCGCCTTGGATATTGCTTCTTCATCCTTCATCATACTTCTCAACAGGTTGCTTCCTCTTCTAGAATAACCACCAAGCTCTCTTGGATCATGTAATCTTCAACATCCACCATGTGCCAGTGATGCTCCTTAGGCACTTGCATGTGTTGACTCACCTGATTCACAGCAAAGCAGATGTCAGGTCTAGTTATAGTAAGATAAATCAATTTGCCAACTAGTTTTCTATAGACTATTGAGATGAAGACCAAGGAGGCTGAGACAGTAACTTTAGAGTTTTACTGTGGTAACTTTATTTTAACCACAGTAACTACTTGGGGAAGTTATCTGATGGGATGAGAAGGTAACTTAGTGAAGAGAAGAGAGGAAACTCGACCAAAGAGGATAAGTGAGGTTAAGGAAGGATAAGGGATCACTTTGACAGCCTGTATGATGCTGGAAAGGAGAAGTTACCTTTATACTAGTGCAAGCATGTGAGAAAGCACAGCCAAGTGATTCAAAAGGAGTTCCAGCCTGTCCTTTGACTACACATGCTTAACCATTTCGAATTTCCTTGTTGCTCTCTCTATTAATACTTGTAAACCTCATCAGTTATTAATTAATGGAGTTTTGAGTCTCTCTCTCTTTATTCTCTCACTAGAATCTCTTAATCTCTTTAATCTTTTCATCTGATTATCCCTGATTGGTTGAATCATGCTCTAATACACAAAAGTGTATATGGTATCAGAGCCAGGTTGCTAAAAAGGGGAGAGTGTGATTTCGTTTTTCATAAAATCTGGGTGTTCTTGAGTGTTCTTGAGGGTTCTTGAGTGTTCTTGGTGTTCTTGAGTTCTGGTCTTTATTATCTGAGTGGTGTGAGATATTCTGATGGATTCAAACTATCTCAACATGGAAATGAAGCACAGATCTAGTACAACCATGGAGCTTGAAGAAGAGAGGGATGGCGATTGGTCAAGATGGGCAAAGAGAGCTTTGGAAAGCTGTGGGTTATGGAGTAGTCATGGAAAGGGGAAACCTTTCATGGAAATGGCTACTGAAGAAGGTCAGACAAGAGGTCTGAAGCTGGGAAATGAAGTTGTTCAAGGAGACACTACAAAGAGTGAGATTGAAGCAACTTTAGGCAAGTCCAAGCTTGTGAGAGTCGTTGAGGACAGAGGGGTGATCCGCGGCTTGAGACAAGGAGAGGATGAGTGTTATCAGCTTGTGGGAAGGCTGAGAGAAGTATGGTCGGAGCTAGATGTGGTGAAGACACACACATCAAATCCGAGAGATGTTGTCAAGAAAGGAGGAAGCAAGATGTGATCTTCAGCTTCCTTATGGAAGAGGTATGTGAGCTTGTTAAATATACTTGTGATGTGTGGGAAATGAACATGAAGCCAGAAAGATGGAAGGGAGGTACAAGCTGTAAGAGGGGAAGGTTGAGAAAACTTTCTAAGGAGTGGTTAATGAAGAGAAGGGCATGGAGAAAGGATAGCGAGTCTGAGCACTTAAGTGATAGGATGAGTGTAATCTTGAAGAGAATCAAGGATGTACTTCAGCAGATGGTTATAGGAGAGTGTTCATACTCAGCTTACATGGGAGAGACAGTAGGAGACAGTGCGGATATGAGAGGAATGGATACCAAGAGGGCAGATGAGTGTGTGACAAAGAAGGAATGGGATGAGTTGGTTAAGCATGTGTATGCTTTGGCTACGACCCGGAGTCTGGGTGCTCCTGCCAAAGCATCCACATCTAAACCCATCATCATTGACTCTGGAGCAACACACCACATGATCAGTGACAAGAGACTAATCAGTGAGGTTAAAGCAGCAATAGGGAGTGTCATGATAGCCAATGGTACCAGGATCCCAATAGAAGGAGTGGGAAACCTCAAGCTGTTTGAGAAGAACTCCACTGCCTTCTACCTACCTCAGTTTACATCCAATCTAATCTCAGTTAAGAAGGCTACAGTTGATCTGGATTGTCAAGTGGTTTTCAGACCAAATGAAGTTGAGTTCCAGGATTTGAAGACTGGAAGGGTTATTGGCAGAGGAGACAGCAAGCATCAGCTCTATCATCTCCAAACAACTGAGGCGCCTAGTCCTGTGGAGTCTGTGTGTTTAAGCAGCACAACGGATAGGTGTGATAATCTCACATGGCATGCAAGGCTGGGACATCCTCATGCCAAGGCAATTGAACTGATTCTACCAAGTATGGCGTTCAATCACTTGGAGTGTGAAGCTTGTATACTTGGAAAGCACTGTAGGACTGTCTTCCCAACATCAGAAACCAGATATGAGAATTGCTTTGATCTGGTGCATTCAGACGTGTGGACAGCTCCCTGTATGTCTAGAGACAGCCATAAGTACTTTGTGACTTTCATTGATGAGAAGTCCAAGTACACATGGATCACCATGATTCCCTCCAAAGACAGAGTCCTAGAAGCCTTCATGAACTTCCAAGCATATGTTACTAATCAGTACAATGCCACTGTGAGGATTCTGAGGTCTGATAATGGAGGAGAATACAGTAGCAATGCTTTCAAGAGTCATCTTGCAAAGCATGGGATTGTGCAACAAACTAGCTGTCCTTACACACCACAACAAAATGGGGTGGCTGAGAGGAAGAACAGACATTTGATGGAGGTTGCGAGATCAATCATGTTTCACATGAATGTCCCTAAGAGGTTTTGGAGTGATGCTGTTCAGACTGCTTGCTATCTCATCAATAGAGTGCCAACCCGTGTCTTGAAGAAACTGTCTCCCTTTGAAGTATTGAACAAGGCCAAGCCACACATTGATCATTTGAGAGTCTTTGGGTGCTTATGTTATGTGATGATTCCCGGAGAAAGAAGGAACAAGCTAGAAGCAAAGAGTACTAAAGCTATGTTCATTGGGTACTCAATCACTCAGAAAGGCTACAAATGTTATGATCCAATAACTAGGAGGGTTATGGTATCTAGAGAAGTGAAGTTTGTTGAGTCTAAAGGGTATTATGAGGAGAAGAAATGGGAAGACCTAGAGGATCTGTCCCGAGCTCCATCAGAGAAGGCAACAACATTGAGAGTGTTGTTGGAGAGGCTAGGGATAGGATTATCCCAAGATCAGGAACCAGGAAGAACCGGACCTTCTAATCAAACTGGAGAAGCTGGAGGAACAACTCCTCTTGATCATGAGAGGGGGAATGGATCTGAATCAGGGGAGCAGGAGCATAACCAAGAGGATTCAGGTCAGCATGATCAGGAGGAGACACAGGAAGTAGAGAGTGAAGCTCAGTCAGGTGGAAATGAGCAGGGAGAACCTACTGGTTTAAGAGAGGAAGCACAAGAGAATGTTCAGGCTGAAGAACAGGTTGAGACCTTGCGGAGGAGCACAAGGATAAGGAGGGATCCTTCCAACTGGGTAAACACGAGAGTGTACTACAATGCCCAGGCTGTGGAGCATCCCTCTCAAGCCGTGTGTTCCTTTGCAGAGTTTCCAGAAGAGCACATGGTGTTTATGTGTAACTTGGATGAGAATGAGATACCAAGATCTTATGAAGAAGCTATGAAGCACAAGGTTTGGAGAGATTCAGTAGGAGATGAAAGGGATGCAATGATCAGGAATGATACTTGGTATGAGAGTGAGTTACCTAAAGGGAAGAAGGCAGTTTCAAGCAGATGGATCTTCACCATCAAGTACCTTGCAAATGGGGAGATAGATAGGCGCAAGACTAGGCTGGTTGCAAGAGGATTTACACAGACTTATGGGGAAGATTACATTGATACTTTTGCACCAGTGGCCAAGCTTCACACAATTCGAATTGTGTTATCTATTGCAACAAACTTGGAGTGGGATTTGTGGCAAATGGATGTGAAGAATGCTTTCTTGCAAGGTGAACTTGAAGATGAAGTATACATGCATCCACCTCCTGGTCTTGAGCATCTAGTAAAGCCAGGGAATGTTTTGAGATTGAAGAAGGCTATATATGGGCTGAAGCAGTCTCCTAGAGCTTGGTACAGAAAGCTTAGTACAACTCTCAATGGGAGAGGGTTCAGGAAGTCTGAACTAGATCATACACTCTTCACACTGGTTGGACCATCAGGGATCATAGTGATTTTGGTGTATGTGGATGATTTGATTATCACAGGGAGTGATAAGGCTGGGATTAAAGCCACCAAAGAGTTTCTCAAGTCTGTGTTTGATATTAAAGACTTGGGAGAGATGAAGTATTTTTTGGGGATTGAGATATGCAGATCTAAGGAGGGTTTGTTTATGTCTCAAAGGAAGTATACTATGGATATGCTGAAGGAGACTGATGTGCTTGGAGGGAAGATAGCTAAGACACCTCTTGAGGAAGGGTATAAGGTCTTGCGTGAGGGGGAGGTTGAAGAGAACCAGTTGTTTGAGGATGCTAAGCTGTATAGGAGGATGGTGGGTAAGCTGATCTACTTGACTATTACCAGACCTGATATATGCTTTGCTGTGAATCAAGTGAGCCAACATATGCAGGCGCCAAAGGTACATCACTGGAAGATGGTTGATAGGATACTGAGGTATTTGAGTGGCTCACATGGACAAGGAGTTTGGATGGGTTGCAATGGCAGTACAGAAGTGGTTGGGTATTGTGATGCTGATTGGGCAGGAGATAGAGTGGACAGGAGATCAACTACTGGGTATTGTACATTCATTGGAGGGAATCTGGTTACTTGGAAGAGTAAGAAGCAGAAGTATGAGATTTGAGAGCTCTGGCTGTGTATGTGTATGAGAAGCCATTAGAGGCAAAGAATAAGGTCTTGAACTAGTTGAATAAGAGGTCTGATGAAACTAGTATGAACTTGAATCAGAAACAAAGAGACTTAGAGAGATTAAGAGATTAGAGACTAAGAAAGGGGTAGATTAAGGGAATCTGATCAAGAACACACTTTTATATTTATGAAGGAGATGGGGAAAACCCCCATACTCTCTTAAGAGAGTTACAAACGCCCATGAGGGTCTTTATATAGGTTTTACACTCTTGCAAACTCATAAACCTATATCTAATGGATAGAAATAACTTAAGAGGAATGGATGGTGAGGATGAGTTGGTCTTGTTGTAATCTGAGTGATGTGTGCTGATTGGATAACCTAAGCTGGCTCACTTTAATTCAAACCAAGGCAAGCTGGCTCCTTGCTTGTGATTGGCTCTCCTTAGGCTCCTACTAATCTTCCCATGCATCTGTCCAGGTTCATGGTCGTGGCTCCCTTCTCTTTACAGCAAGAGACAGCCTGTCCAAGACCAGAACTAGCCAATCACACACAAGGAAGCTCCCATTGGTTGTTTGCCTCCACAAAGCATCTTTTTGATTCCCTTTGACTAGATTCAAACCTTGGTGCCTTATCCATATACTATGCACACTCTTCACATCCTGAATAGTGACCCAAATAGTGAATAGTCAACCTGAATAGTGACTAGTGATTCACTATTCACTTTTACACCAACTTGCCCAAACTTCTCCAATCTTACTGTGGTAACTTTCCAAAGTTACTGTGGTAACTTTGGAGTTACTGTCTGACCCAAATCTTCTCCAAATGGTGTCTAAGTCCCTCCTGGACTTAACCCTATCTTTGCACACTCATCAGACCACTTCTGAAGCCTTAAGACTCTCCCAAAGCCTTAACATACAATCTCTGAAGATCTTGCCATGTCTTTGCACAAGCACCAACTCAACTCATCACTTTTGCTTCTCCACTTCTTCTCTTCAAGTTAACACTCCCCCTCAAGCTTGACTCTAGCTGATCCTAAGTCAAGCTTGGAACCTTGAAGAACTTCCTCATTAAAAACCTCACCAAGGAAAACCCTTTGGGACAAAACCTTGATGAGGGAAAAAGAGTAAAGTCTCCAAGGCCTAGGGATTGGCCAGTGAGTCTTTGTGCCTTACCAACAATGTAAGGGACACAAAGACTCTGGATCATGGCCTCTACAATCATCCCACGCCTTGTACTCTCCTTACTGCCTAATCTTGGTCTCTCCCCCTTTCACCTAACCTCTTGTTAGGTTGAAGTGCTCGGACACACCAGATCAGCCTCTTCTTGGAGATACAACTTCTCTTACTGAGTCTTGGCTGCTTCTTCTTCTTATAGAGTCGCCACCTTGTTGCTTGAGCTACATGAGGATGCTTCAGCCACTCTCCAATCACCTCAACACTTGAAGCCGCCTTGGATATTGCTTCTTCATCCTTCATCATACTTCTCAACAGGTTGCTTCCTCTTCTAGAATAACCACCAAGCTCTCTTGGATCATGTAAGCTTCAACACTCCCCCTCAAGCTTGAGACTCTCACAGGAACAAGCTTGAATGGATTGCTTCATGATCCTCACACACACACCATTGCAGCCTCTCTTCTGATCTTGCCATCTTTATGGAATGCTTGTGGAAGCTTCAGCTATCTCTCCAATCACCTCACACTAAAGACCGCCTTGATAGAGTAGTCTTCATCTTCTCACAGCCAAGAGTACTCTGTCTTTGTTTGAGTACTCTCTTGAATAGACTCGCCACAGCCTAAGCCCGGATGGCTCCTTCTTCAGATGCTGCTAGGACTTCTTGGATCGCTTGGAAGCTCACTAAATTCCCCTCCTCAAGCTTGGATTGAGTATAGGTCCAAGCTTGCAAGTGAGCTTCAGTGAGACTTCACACCAGTGGCGCATTACCACTTCTTTCTCAACTCTCCATTGCTCCACACAATGGGCAAAGTCTTCCTCTTTCAACTCGGATGGATGGTGAACCAAGAACACCTCTTGTGAACCTGAAACATCACTCAAACTCCAGCAAAGATAAGACACAAGTGCATTGGGTCAACCCTTGATGCATCATCAAGTTTGAACACCAATGTCTTTAAGGAATGCAACAGATTAAACTAGACATTTTCAAGTTCCAATCTTTGCAAGCAAACTCTCTAAGCACTAGCATGATCCTAACAGATTCAATACAAGCTACTTAGGCAATTTTTAAAGCTTCTTTACTCAGCATTTAGACATGAATCTAATGCTTCAATGTAAGACAGCCATTTGACAGTATGCACTAGCCTTAATCAGTTTTAATTCATGAATGCAACAATACAATCCATCACACATTCATTTATAACTTAGGCTAAGCATTACTATCATCACTTATCATCAGACAATGCATTACTTTCAATCTGTTTTCAGTTCATGAGCTTCAAACAATATCATTTCACATTTAGCAAACTCATTACTTAACAGGAGCAAGCATTTTACTCTTTAAACACTAAACAAGCCTTTAAAGCATCCTGGGACAGATTCAACTAATTATATTTAGCAATCACACATTATCCTCAGGTTTTTCAATCAATACACATCACAATAACCAGGCAATAACACAACACAAGCTCATTATCAAGAAGGTTTTAAGAATCGCTTACACAAGGAACCAGGTTGGTTCCTTAAGCCTCCAAAGGCAATCTGGCCATGATATGGTTGGATTCAAGAGTCTAGGTCGTCACCCAACTCCTTCTCCTTCAGTCCATGGCCTCCTTCTTGTTTCTCACACCCAAAGACCCCTCCTTTCTTCATACTTCAAACAGGCTTCTCTTAGCTTCATCTTTCTTGTATCCGGATGTGATAAGCTCTTGGACAAGGAGCTTTGGCATGAGGTTCATGACGCCTCTCCATCCTCCTCTGCTTCCAAAGAGACACTCTCCATCAGGTAAAGACATGCACGGTTGAGAGATAAGGAGAACACTCCATGCTTCAAACTTCTTTTTTCTTCAAGAACTGAACTCGGCTGGTAATGTCTTCAAGGGTTTGGTTTGAGCTGAGATGAGAGCTGTGGATTTGCGGAAGCTCAGCTCAGGTTCTGATGAACCTGGCTCTGATACCATATGAGATTTGAGAGCTCTGGCTGTGTATGTGTATGAGAAGCCATTAGAGGCAAAGAATAAGGTCTTGAACTAGTTGAATAAGAGGTCTGATGAAACTAGTATGAACTTGAATCAGAAACAAAGAGACTTAGAGAGATTAAGAGATTAGAGATTAAGAAAGGGGTAGATTAAGGGAATCTGATCAAGAACACACTTTTATATTTATGAAGGAGATGGGGAAATCCCCCATACTCTCTTAAGAGAGTTACAAACGCCCATGAGGGTCTTTATATAGGTTTTACACTCTTGCAAACTCATAAACCTATATCTAATGGATAGAAATAACTTAAGAGGAATGGATGGTGAGGATGAGTTGGTCTTGTTGTAATCTGAGTGATGTGTGCTGATTGGATAAGCTAAGCTGGCTCACTTTAATTCAAACCAAGGCAAGCTGGCTCCTTGCTTGTGATTGGCTCTCCTTAGGCTCCTCTTAATCTTCCCATGCATCTGTCCAGGTTCATGGTCGTGGCTCCCTTCTCTTTACAGCAAGAGACAGCCTGTCCAAGACCAGAACTAGCCAATCACACACAAGGAAGCTCCCATTGGTCGTTTGCCTCCACAAAGCATCTTCTTGATTCCCTTTGACTAGATTCAAACCTTGGTGCCTTATCCATATACTATGCACACTCTTCACATCCTGAATAGTGACCCAAATAGTGAATAGTCAACCTGAATAGTGACTAGTGATTCACTATTCACTTTTACACCAACTTGCCCAAACTTCTCCAATCTTACTGTGGTAACTCTCCAAAGTTACTGTGGTAACTTTGGAGTTACTGTCTGACCCAAATCTTCTCTAAATGGTGTTTAAGTCCCTCCTGGACTTAACCCTATCTTTGCACACTCATCAGACCACTTCTGAAGCCTTAAGACTCTCCCAAAGCCTTAACATACAGTCTCTGAAGATCTTGCCATGTCTTTGCACAAGCACCAACTCAACTCATCACTTTTGCTTCTCCACTTCTTCTCTTCAAGTTAACAATACCAAGATCTTATGAAGAAGCTATGAAGCACAAGGTTTGGAGAGATTCAGTAGGAGATGAAAGGGATGCAATGATCAGGAATGATACTTGGTATGAGAGTGAGTTACCTAAAGGGAAGAAGGCAGTTTCAAGCAGATGGATCTTCACCATCAAGTACCTTGCAAATGGGGAGATAGATAGGCGCAAGACTAGGCTGGTTGCAAGAGGATTTACACAGACTTATGGGGAAGATTACATTGATACTTTTGCACCAGTGGCCAAGCTTCACACAATTCGAATTGTGTTATCTATTGCAACAAACTTGGAGTGGGATTTGTGGCAAATGGATGTGAAGAATGCTTTCTTGCAAGGTGAACTTGAAGATGAAGTATACATGCATCCACCTCCTGGTCTTGAGCATCTAGTAAAGCCAGGGAATGTTTTGAGATTGAAGAAGGCTATATATGGGCTGAAGCAGTCTCCTAGAGCTTGGTACAGAAAGCTTAGTACAACTCTCAATGGGAGAGGGTTCAGGAAGTCTGAACTAGATCATACACTCTTCACACTGGTTGGACCATCAGGGATCATAGTGATTTTGGTGTATGTGGATGATTTGATTATCACAGGGAGTGATAAGGCTGGGATTAAAGCCACCAAAGAGTTTCTCAAGTCTGTGTTTGATATTAAAGACTTGGGAGAGATGAAGTATTTTTTGGGGATTGAGATATGCAGATCTAAGGAGGGTTTGTTTATGTCTCAAAGGAAGTATACTATGGATATGCTGAAGGAGACTGATGTGCTTGGAGGGAAGATAGCTAAGACACCTCTTGAGGAAGGGTATAAGGTCTTGCGTGAGGGGGAGGTTGAAGAGAACCAGTTGTTTGAGGATGCTAAGCTGTATAGGAGGATGGTGGGTAAGCTGATCTACTTGACTATCACCAGACCTGATATATGCTTTGCTGTGAATCAAGTGAGCCAACATATGCAGGCGCCAAAGGTACATCACTGGAAGATGGTTGATAGGATACTGAGGTATTTGAGTGGCTCCCATGGACAAGGAGTTTGGATGGGTTGCAATGGCAGTACAGAAGTGGTTGGGTATTGTGATGCTGATTGGGCAGGAGATAGAGTGGACAGGAGATCAACTACTGGGTATTGTACATTCATTGGAGGGAATCTGGTTACTTGGAAGAGTAAGAAGCAGAAGGTCATCTCCTGTTCAAGTGCTGAAGCTGAGTATAGAGCTATGTTGAAGCTTACAAATGAGTTGGTGTGGATCAAGGGGATCTTGAAGCACTTGGAGATCGAGCAGGCCACACCTATGACAATGCATTGTGACAATCAAGCAGCTATCCACATTGCCTCCAATTCAGTGTTTCATGAGAGAACAAAGCACATAGAGGTGGATTGTCATAAGGTGAGGCAGATGATCATCTTAGGAGTGATTCTGCCATGTTATACAAGAAGTGAAGATCAGCTTGCAGATGTGTTTACTAAGGCAGCGAGATTGAAGACAATGGAGTCCATACTGTCAAGGCTTGGACTCATTGATCTGACTCCTAGGAGCTGAGCCCCTTAACCATGGAGTCTCCACTCTTTTTCCCTCATCAAGGTTTTATCCCAATGGGTTTTACTTGGTGAGGTTTTTAACGAGGGAGCTCTTCATGGTTTCCAAGCTTGACTTGTTCTACATGGTCAAGCTTGAGGGGGAGTATTGAGATGAAGACCAAGGAGGCTGAGACAGTAACTTTAGAGTTTTACTGTGGTAACTTTATTTTAACCACAATAACTACTTTGGGAAGTTATCTGATGGGATGAGAAGGTAACTTAGTGAAGAGAAGAGAGGAAACTCGACCAAAGAGGATAAGTGAGGTTAAGGAAGGATAAGGGATCACTTTGACAGCCTGTATGATGCTGGAAATGAGAAGTTACCTTTATACTAGTGCAAGCATGTGAGAAAGCACAGCCAAGTGATTCAAAAGGAGTTCCAGCCTGTCCTTTGACTACACATGCTTAACCATTTCGAATTTCCTTGTTGCTCTCTCTATTAATACTTGTAAACCTCATCAGTTATTAATTAATGGAGTTTTGAGTCTCTCTCTCTTTATTCTCTCACTAGAATCTCTTAATCTCTTTAATCTTTTCATCTGATTATCCCTGATTGGTTGAATCATGCTCTAATACACAAAAGTGTATATAGAGTTTAGGATCCTGATAAGGTTTGCTGTCTTCAATCTCCCCCTCTCGTGGGACTTTGTAGCCATCCTCCATAGGCATCCTTGCTGTCTTGCCTCCATAAGCACCTGCACCTTTCAAAAGATCAAGTGTATATTTCCTTTGGGACATGAACAAACCTTCCTTGGATCTACATATCTCAATTCCAAGGAAGTATTTCATTTCTCCCAAGTCTTTAATCTCAAACATGGATTTAAGAAACTCCTTGGTTGCTATGATACCTTCCTTATCACTCCCTGTGATAATGATATCATCAACATACACAAGGAGAGCAATCATACCTGAGGGAGTCGTGAGAGTGAAGAGAGTGTGATCTAGTTCAGACTTCTTGAAGCCTCGGCCATTCAGAGTAGTGCTCAACTTGTTGTACCAAGCCCTTGGTGATTGCTTCAGTCCATAGATGGCTTTCTTCAATCTCAGTACATTCCCACTCTTTACTAAGTGTTCAAGGCCTGGAGGTGGATGCATATACACTTCATCCTCAAGTTCACCTTGTAGAAACGCATTCTTCACATCCATTTGCCATAACCCCCATCCAATATTCACAGCCAAGCTTAGTACAATCCGGATTGTGTGGAGTTTAGCTACTGGTGCAAAGGTTTCTATGTAATCTTCTCCATAAGTTTGAGTGAAACCTCTTGCAACTAGCCTTGACTTCTTCCTCTCAATCTTTCCATCCGCTTTGTACTTGATTGTGAATATCCATCTACTAGTCACAGCCTTCTTCCCTTTTGGTAACTCACTCTCATACCATGTATCATTCTTGATCATCGCTCCTGCCTCATCTCCAACTGATTCCTTCCATTCTTTATCCTTCATTGCTTCTTCATAGCTTCTTGGGATGTGATTCTCATCCAAGTTTACCATGAACGCGCAATGTGCTTCTGGATATTGAGCAAAGGAGCACACGGCTTGAGAAGGATGCTCCACAGCTTGGGCATTGTAGTACACTCTCGTGTTTACCCAACTGGAAGGATCCTTCCTTATCCTTGTACTCCTTCTTAGTGGCTGCACAACTGGTTCTTCTTCCTGTTGTTCTTCTACCACTTCATCTTGAGAAGGTGTTTGTGTCACACCATGATCATGTCCATGACCATCCGAGCCTATGCTCTCTTCTCCTTCATTCTCTACTCCTCCTTCATCTTGGTTAGCCTCTTGCATAGGTTCCTCATGCTCCTCTCCTCCCTCATGATCAAGGTGGGATGGTGAACCAACTTCAGGAGGTGTAGTTGCGTGATTCCTCGGATCCTGGGATGTACTGATTCCAAGACCTTCAAGAATGATCCGCAAGGTGGTGGCCTTGTCTGATGTTAAGTCCTTCAGGTCTTCTTGATTCTTGTCTTCATAGTATCCTCTATCTTCCAAGAACTTCACATCTCTAGATACAAGAACTCTCCTTGCTATAGGATCATAGCATTTGTATCCTTTCTGTGTAGCTGAGTATCCTATGAACACAGCCTTAGTGCTTCTTGCTTCTAGCTTGTTGATCATCTCTCCTGGTTTGAGGACAAAGCATAGGCATCCAAAGACTCGCAAGTAATCAAGAGCTGGCTTGTACCTGTTCAGAACTTCAAATGGAGCCTTCTCATTCAGAACTTTGGTTGGAGTTCTGTTTATCAGGTAACAAGCAGTGGCAACCGCATCACTCCAAAATCTCTTTGGAACATTACTCTGAAACATAAGTGACCTTGCCACTTCCATGAGATGCCTATTCTTCCTCTCAGCCACTCCATTTTGCTGTGGAGTATAAGGACAGCTTGTTTGATGTAGGATCCCATGTTGTGATAGGTGTTGCTTGAATGCATGACTCGTGTACTCTCCTCCATTATCTGATCTCAAAATTTTAATCTTAGCATGATAATGGTTAGTTACATAAGTTTGAAAGTTCCTAAATGCATCAAGTACCCTATCTTTGGTCTGAATTAAGGTTAACCAGGTGTATTTGGATTTTTCATCAATGAATGTGACAAAATACTTATAACTATCTCTAGATAAGCAAGGGGCAGTCCATACATCTGAATGAATTAGATCAAAGCAATTATCATAAACGGTAGTAGACTTTTGAAACACAGTTCTACAATGCTTGCCTAAAATGCAAGCTTCACAATCCTTATTCTCAAACACAACACCTGGTACCATTAAGTTCAAAGCTTTAACATGAGGGTGTCCTACTCTAGCATGCCACAATGCATTTTTATTCAACAAAGAAGCAGAAGTAAACGAGCAACTATAATCAGGAACAGAAGTGAGTTCTTCAAGCATATAGAGATCTCCCTTAGTCACCCCTTTCCCAATCAACCTGCTGCTCTCAATATCCTGAAACTTCACATCATTAGGACTAAAGATAACATTGCATTGTAAATCATTAGTACATTTCTTCACTGATAATAGGTTTGATGTGAATTCAGGCATGTAAAAAGCTCTAGATTCTTTGTTAAACAGCTTAAGCTTTCCTATTCCTCTAATGGGTATCTTATCCCCATTTGCTATCATCACATGCCCATGTGTAGGTTCTATATCCTTAATCAAGTTTTCATCACTTATCATATGATGTGATGCACCAGAATCAACAATCAATGGTTTACCTACTCGTTTAGCATTATGGCATAGATAACTAAGTGATGGATGCATCTTATCAGTTCTAGCAATGTGAGCATGTCTATACTCATTCCTAGCTTCTAACCGTTCTACTAGTTCTCTAATCAAGTGATCATCCTTATATGCAATCATAGAAGCTCCAAAGGAATAACCGTAAGTGTTACCGTTTTCCTTTAGCATTTTAAAGAGGGCATGAAGGTCTGATCTCTTGATGTAGTCATCATTGCTGCGGGAGCTTGAGGCGCCTGTGTAAGCCACCAGAGACTTCCCATTCCCATCATTGCCTCCAAGCCCATCCACTTCACTGATCTTGCTGGTGCCAGCTCCGCTTGAACCTTCAGTCACATTTGCCCTTCCCTCACGCTCCTTCATGAACTTGGCCGGCTTGAGGTGTGGGTGCAGTATCCAGCATTGGCTCTTCTTATGACCATGCTTCTTGCAATGATCACAGTTGCCATTGAACTTCCTGTCCTCGTATTTCCCGTGAGATGCCTTGTTTGCTTGTGGAGCCTCGGTTGAATCCTCATGAGCTGCTTGATTGGCAAGTGAGAGCTCCCCCTTTCCTCCAAACAAACCCATGGATCCCTGCTCCCTTTGGATTTGTGCACACACCTCCTCAAGGTCCGGAAGCTTGTCTGACCTTAACATGTGCTGGATGAGCTGGGTGTAGGCCGGGTTCAGTGTGAGAAGCAGCCCAAAGACCTTGTCTTGCTCGCGCCTCTCATTCAGCTGATCTGGATCAGTTGTGCTCGGCCTTAGCATCTCCAGCTCTGACCATAAGGACCTGAACCTCCCCAAGTGCTTAGTGAACTCCATGTCCTCTTGTGCAAGACGGTTGATCGCTAGCTTCACTTCAAACACACGGCTGAGGTTGGAAGTGTTCCCATACACCTTCTTCAGCGTGTCCCACAGCTCCTTGGCTGATTCACAGTAGCTGTAGGCATCCAAGATAGCTGGGTCCAAGGATGCGTGTAGAACCGTCATCACCAGCATGTCTTCTTGTTGCCATTTCTCCACAGCCGCTTCATTGGAGACCTCTTCTTGATCTCCTCCCTGAGTAATGAGTTTCGGAGCCTCCCCTGTTGTGATGTGCCCCCACAAACCCTTACTTCCCACCGCAGTCTTCACCATCCGAGACCACACAAGGTAGTTGCTACCTTTGAAAGTAACCGCTACCTTCATCCTCATGTTCATCCCATGTTCCATCTTTGCTTGACTTGAAAACTTGAATCTTGGATCTTGTACACACCAACCTTGAGTCTAGAATCACGCAAACCAACAGAACGTAGCACAGCTTCAACTAGAACGGACCACAGCTTCAACACCTTCAAGACTACTCGCGTGTAGCTTCAAAGACGTTTAGCTTGTAACTCTCTAAAGATCAAACCCCAGATTCAAATGAACCTGGCTCTGATACCATATGAGATTAAGAGATCCTTAGAGTAATCAGAATAAAGAGAGTGTTTAGGAAGTGATTAAGAGAAGTTGTGGAAATAGAGCCGTTTAGGTCTAAGATTAGATAGAGCCTAAGAGAAAACCATAGTGTCTAAGAGTTAGAGAGACTCAAACTGCATAATCTTCATTAGGGTTGATGAGTTACAATATATAGAGAGAGCATACAAGGGTTTCGAAATCAAGAGAAGACTAAAGCATGTGAGGTCAATCAGGAGAGGATAAGCTCATTTGGACTAGCCAATTAGCTTCTCCACATGCGCGGAGTATCTGGCATCTTGGACCGAGATGCTCTTGCCTTTCCAGCTGTTCCAGCCTGTCAAGGCGCGCTCTACCTTATCCCTAAACGGTCTGATGCCTCAAGGTAAGTTCCTTCCCTTTTCCTTAGTTACCGTGTTACTTGACTGATGCAAGGTAAGTCTTGGTCGATGCTGGATGGTACGGACTGTACGGCTTGTACGGCCTTGTACGGACGTCCGTACCATGCTCTCCCTAAACTCCCTTAAGCTTCCTCATCTCCTTTCCTCTTCAACTCCATAGCTCTTCATATATATATTCAGCTCAACTCAACACAAATCAGGTGATTCCAGTTTCCCAGTTTGGGAATAGGACAGCTTCTTCGTCGTTCCAATCAAACCAGGATGAGTCACTTTGTAAGAAGCTTGATTTTGATACATAAAATGGTGGGGAAACACCAGGATGTTGAATAAATCTCATAGGAATTGGGATGAAGAAGTTATCCCACTTTCTAATCAGGTGATTCCAGTTTCCCAGTTTGGGAATAGGACAGCTTCTCCGTCGTTCCAATCAAACCAGGATGAATCACTTTGTAAGATACTTGATTTGGATACATAAAGTGGTGGAGAAACACCAGGAAGTTGAATAAATCTCATAGGAGTTGGGATGAAGAAGTTATCTAATCAGGTGATTCCAGTTTCCCAGTTTGGGAATAGGACAGCTTCTCCGTCGTTCCAATCAAACCAGGATGAATCACTTTGTAAGATACTTGATTTGGATACATAAAGTGTTGGAGAATCACCAGGAAGTTGAATAAATCTCATAGGAGTTGGGATGAAGAAGTTATCCCACTTTTAAATCAGGTGATTCCAGTTTCCCAGTTTGGGAATAGGACAGCTTCTTCGTCGTTCCAATCAAACCATGATGAATCACTTTGTAAGAAGCTTGATTTTGATACATAAAATGGTGGAGAAACACCAGGATGTTGAAAAAATCTCATAGGAGTTGAGATGAAGAAGTTATCCCACTTTCTAATCAGGTGATTCCAGTTTCCCAGTTTGGGAATAGGACAGCTTATCCGTCGTTCCAATCAAACCAGGATGAATCACTTTGGTGATTTGGAGTGTTGGAGAATCACCAGGAAGTTGAATAAATCTCATAGGAGTTGGGATGAAGAAGTTATCCCACTTTCAAATCAGGTGATTCCAGTTTCCCAGTTTGGGAATAGGACAGCTTCTTCGTCGTTCCAATCAAACCAGGATGAATCACTTTGTAAAAAGCTTGATTTGGATACATAAAGTGTTGGAGAATTACCAGGAAGTTGAATAAATCTCATAGGAGTTGGGATGAAGAAGTTATCCCACTTTCAAATCAGGTGATTCCAGTTTCCCAGTTTGGGAATAGGACAGCTTCTTCGTCGTTCCAATCAAACCAGGATGAGTCACTTTGTAAGAAGCTTGATTTTGATACATAAAATGGTGGGGAAACACCAGGATGTTGAATAAATCTCATAGGAGTTGGGATGAAGAAGTTATCCCACTTTCAAATCAGGTGATTCCAGTTTCCCAGTTTGGGAATAGGACAGCTTCTTCGTCGTTCCAATCAAACCAGGATGAATAACTTTGTAAGAAGCTTGATTTTGATACATAAAATGGTGGAGAAACACCAGGAAGTTGAATAAATCTCATAGGAGTTGGGATGAAGAAGTTATCCCACTTTCAAATCAGGTGATTCCAGTTTCCCAGTTTGGGAATAGGACAGCTTCTTCGTCGTTCCAATCAAACCATGATGAATCACTTTGTAAGAAGCTTGATTTTGATACATAAAATGGTGGAGAAACACCAGGAAGTTGAAAAAATCTCATAGGAGTTTGGATGAAGAAGTTATCCCACTTTCTAATCAGGTGATTCCAGTTTCCCAGTTTGGGAATAGGACAGCTTCTCCGTCGTTCCAATCAAACCAGGATGAATCACTTTGTAAGAAGCTTGATTTGGATACATAAAGTGTTGGAGAATCACCAGGAAGTTGAATAAATCTCATAGGAGTTGGGATGAAGAAGTTATCCCACTTTTAAATCAGGTGATTCCAGTTTCCCAGTTTGGGAATAGGACAGCTTCTTCGTCGTTCCAATCAAACCATGATGAATCACTTTGTAAGAAGCTTGATTTTGATACATAAAATGGTGGAGAAACACCAGGATGTTGAAAAAATCTCATAGGAGTTGAGATGAAGAAGTTATCCCACTTTCTAATCAGGTGATTCCAGTTTCCCAGTTTGGGAATAGGACAGCTTATCCGTCGTTCCAATCAAACCAGGATGAATCACTTTGTAATAAGCTTGATTTGGATACATAAGGTGTTGGAGAATCACCAGGAAGTTGAATAAATCTCATAGGAGTTGGGATGAAAAAGTTATCCCACTTTCCAATCAGGTGATTCCAGTTTCCCAGTTTGGGAATAGGACAGCTTCTTCGTCGTTCCAATCAAACCAGGATGAATCACTTTGTAAAAAGCTTGATTTGGATACATAAAGTGTTGGAGAATTACCAGGAAGTTGAATAAATCTCATAGGAGTTGGGATGAAGAAGTTATCCCACTTTCAAATCAGGTGATTCCAGTTTCCCAGTTTGGGAATAGGACAGCTTCTTCGTCGTTCCAATCAAACCAGGATGAATAACTTTGTAAGAAGCTTGATTTTGATACATAAAATGGTGGAGAAACACCAGGAAGTTGAATAAATCTCATAGGAGTTGGGATGAAGAAGTTATCCCACTTTCAAATCAGGTGATTCCAGTTTCCCAGTTTGGGAATAGGACAGCTTCTTCGTCGTTCCAATCAAACCAGGATGAGTCACTTTGTAAGAAGCTTGATTTTGATACATAAAATGGTGGAGAAACACCAGGAAGTTGAAATAAATCTCATAGGAGTTGGGATGAAGAAGTTATCCACTTTCAAATCAGGTGATTCCAGTTTCCAGTTTGGGAATAGGACAGCTTCTTCGTCGTTCCAATCAAACCAGGATGAATCACTTTGTAAGAAGCTGATTTTGATACATAAAATTGTGGAGAAACACCAGGAAGTTGAAAAAATCTCATAGGAGTTGGATGAAGAAGTTATCCCACTTTCTAATCAGGTGATTCCAGTTTCCCAGTTTGGGAATAGGACAGCTTCTCGTCGTTCCAATCAAACCAGGATGAATCACTTTGTAAGAAGCTTGATTTGGATACATAAAGTGTCGGAGAATCACCAGGAAGTTGAATAAATCTCATAGGAGTTGGGATGAAGAAGTTATCCCACTTTCAAATCAGGTGATTCCAGTTTCCCAGTTTGGGAATAGGACAGGTTCTTCGTCGTTCCAATCAAACCAGGATGAATCACTTTGTAAGAAGCTTGATTTTGATACATAAAATGGTGGGGAAATACCAGGATGTGAATAAATCTCATAGGAGTTGGGATGACGAGTTATCCCACTTTCAAATCAGGTGATTCCAGTTTCCCAGTTTGGGAATAGGACAGCTCTCGTCGTTCCAATCAAACCAGGATGAATAACTTTGTAAGAAGCTTGATTTTGATACATAAATGGTGGAGAAACACCAGGAAGTTGAATAAATCTCATAGGAGTTGGGATGAAGAAGTTATCCCACTTTCTAATCAGGTGATTCCAGTTTCCCAGTTTGGGAATAGGACAGCTTCTTCGTCGTTCCAATCAAACCAGGGATGAATCACTTTGTAAGAAGCTTGATTTGGATACATAAAGTGTTGGAGAAACACCAGGAAGTTGAATAAATCTCATAGGAGTTGGGATGAAGAAGTTATCCACTTTTAAATCAGGTGATTCCAGTTTCCCAGTTTGGGAATCGGACAGCTTCTTCGTCGTTTCCAATCAACCCAGGATGAAAAACTTTGTAAGAAGCTTGATTTTGATACATAAAATGGTGGGAGAACACCAGGAAGTTGAATAAATCTCATAGGAGTTGGGATGAAGAAGTTATCCCACTTTCAAATCAGGTGATTCCAGTTCCCAGTTTGGGAATAGGACAGCTTCTTCGTCGTTCCATCAAACAGGATGAATCACTTTGTAAGAAGCTTGATTTGGATACATAAAGTGGAGAGATCACCAGGAGTGTCGAATAAATCTCATAGGAGTTGGGATGAAGAAGTTATCCCACTTTCTAATCAGGTGATGATTCAGTTTCCCAGTTTGGGAATAGGACAGCTTCTTCGTCGTCCAATCAAACCAGGATGAATCACTTTGTAAGAAGCTTGTTATTTTGATACATAAAATGGTGTGGAGAAACACCAGGAAGTTGAATAAATCTCATAGGAGTTGGGATGAAGAAGTTATCCCACTTTCTAATCAGGTGATTCCAGTTTCCCAGTTTGGGAATAGGACAGCTTCTTCGTCGTTCCAATCAAACCAGGATGAATCACTTTGTAAGAAGCTTGATTTGGATACATAAAGTGTTGGAGAAACACCCAGGAAGTTGAATAAATCTCATAGGAGTTGGGATGAAGAAGTTATCCCACTTTCAAATCAGGTGATTCCAGTTTCCCAGTTTGGGAATAGGACAGCTTCTTCGTCGTTCCAATAAACCAGGATGAATCACTTTGTAAGAGCTGATTTTGGATACATAAATGTTGGAGAAACACCAGGAAGTTGAATAAATCTCATAGGAGTTGGGATGAAAGAAGTTATCTAATCAGGTGATTCCAGTTTCCCAGTTTGGGAATAGGACAGCTTCTCCGTCGTTCCAATCAAACCAGGATGAGTCACTTTGTAAGAAGCTTGATTTTGATACATAAAGTGTTGGAGAATCACCAGGATGTTGAATAAATCTCATAGGAGTTGGGATGAAGAAGTTATCCCACTTTCAAATCAGGTGATTCCAGTTTCCCAGTTTGGGAATAGGACAGCTTCTTCGTCGTTCCAATCAAACCAGAATGAATCAATTTGTAAGAAGCTTGATTTGGATACATAAAATGGTGGAGAAACACCAGGAAGTTGAATAAATCTCATAGGAGTTAGGATGAAGAAGTTATCCCACTTTCTAATCAGGTGATTCCAGTTTCCCAGTTTGGGAATAGGATAGCTTCTTCGTCGTTCCAATCAAACCAGGATGAGTCACTTTGTAAGAAGCTTGATTTGGATACATAAAGTGTTGGAGAATCACCAGGAAGTCGAATAAATCTCATTGGAGTTGGGATGAAGAAGTTATCCCACTTTCAAATCAGGTGATTCCAGTTTCCTAGTTTGGGAATAGGACAGCTTCTTCGTCAATCCAATCAAACCAGGATGAATCACTTTGTAAGAAGCTTGATTTTGATACATAAAGGTTGGAAACACCAGGAAGTTGAATAAATCTCATAGGAGTTGGGATGAAGAAGTTATCCCACTTTCTAATCAGGTGATTCCAGTTTCCCAGTTGGGAATAGGACAGCTTCTTCGTGTTCCAATCAAACCAGGATGAATCACTTTGTAAGAAGCTTGATTTGGATAGATAAAGTGTTGGAGAAACCCAGGAGTCGAATAAATTCATAGGAGTTGGGATGAAGAAGTTATCCCACTTTCAAATCAGGTGATCCAGTTTCCCAGTTTGGGAATAGGACAGCTTCTTCGTCGTTCCCAATCAAACCAGGATGAGTCACTTTGTAAGAAGCTTGATTTTGATACATAAAGTGTGGAGATCACCAGGATGTTGAATAAAATCTCATAGGAGTGGGATGAAGAAGTTATCCCACTTTCAAATCAGGTGATTCCAGTTTCCCAGTTTGGGAATAGGACAGCTTCTTCGTCGTTCCAATCAAACCAGGATGAATCACTTTGTAAGAAGCTTTATTTTGATACATAAAATGGTGGGGAAACACCAGGAAGTTGAAAAAATCTCATAGGAGTTGGGATGAAGAAGTTATCCCACTTTCAAATCAGGTGATTCCAGTTTCCAGTTTGGGAATAGGACAGCTTCTCGTCGTTCCAATCAAACCAGGATGAATCACTTTGTAAGAAGCTTGATTGATTTGGATACATAAAGTG